>NC_081376.1:37212184-37314684 GCF_030684315.1 Stegostoma tigrinum | reverse complement strand
GCCTGCTGTGCTCATCCAGCCCCACACTTTGTTATCTCGGCATCTGCAGTTCCCATTATCTCAGATCTAACCTACACCCTGGTTGTACTTTAAAATGATATGCGATATGTGAAGATGCCAAAAAAAATTGGTAACGGGCAAAGATATAGTCATTGAGCTCTATGGACAGTGGGTTCCTAAATTAGTATTATGGCCTGACTTCAATTACCTGATCTCATTTGGGGCTATTCCTTAAATACTATAAATGATTTAATTGCCTTCTGGTGTGAAAGAGAAGGCGTGAGAAAGGAATAAGGTATATTTGTCATACTTTATCACTTCGCTCAGGAATCACTGAAAGCGCCGAGAATCATTGTGAAGTGCAGTTATGTTGTTAAATGTGTCAACTGCTTTCTGTACATCATTTTCTTCTATAATTAGCACAGATAAATGATCACCCTTTTTGCTGGCTAAATAAGGAATATTAGCAAATATATCTAATTCTCTGAATGTTCAATTCATTCCATTCCTTGCCTATCAGTCTTTGTTGTGTGTGATCATGTGTATGTTTATGTGCAATAAAAAGCTGGAAACTTTCAAACAGATTTGTTGAAAGCACAGCCTCCTTAAAAAAAAATGAAAAAGACTTCCAAAATAGAGGATTTGAATTAAAACGTCCTAAAGTTAAATGTGCCATCACTCGAAGTTTCATGTTGGAATAAAATTCCTTTCAAACTGTCAAAGCTTCATTTTGTGAATAACCTTTTTGTTTTAGTATTGTTTTATCAACCTCTGAACAGATATATTTCATGGGGTTAAATAACGACACAAATTTTAAATATTTATCAACTGATTTAAAAAACAAATGATTCAAGTTAATCCCAGTCCTAACTTTATTGTTGTGTCATTGGATATTTAACTTTGACTATTTTTATTTGTTATTTATAGAAATGATTTAGATGATAATGTGATAATATTGATAGCATAGTAAGTAAGTTTATGGATGACTCCTAGGTCAGTGGTATGGTTGACAGCGAAGAAGATTATTTAAAATTACAAATAAATCTTGATCAAATGGGTCATAGCCACTCTTCAGCCAAGATGGATTTCAATTTGGATAAATGCAAGCTACTGCATCTTTGTAAAATGAACAAAGGCCAGATATATACAATTAAAAGTTAACCCTTGGGGAGTGTTGCAGACCAGAGAGACTTCGAAGTTTGCATCATGTTTAGAAGGTGATTAAGAAAGTATTTAACATGCTTGTCTTCATTGCTCAGAAATTTGAGTATGGGAGTTGGGGCATATGTTCAGGTTGTACAGGACACTAGTGAGGGCACTTCTGGCATATTGTCCAGTTCTGATCTCCCTGTTATGGGAGGAGTACTATTAAGTTGGTGAAGGTTCAGAAGAGATTGACCAGGATGTTGCTGGGAATGGAGGGTTTGAAGGAGAGGTAGGGACTTTTTTTTATTTCCACTGGAGTATAGGAGGTTGAGAGGCTACCTTAGAAGTTGAAAAAATCATGAGGGGTAAAGATAAGTGAGTGGCAAGTGTCTTTTCCCTATGGTGGAGGTTTTAGAAACTTGGGGACATTTCTAAGGTGAGAAGAAAAAAGATTTGAAAAAGGTGTTTTTTTTATGTGGAATGAACTTGCAGAGGAAGTGGTGGATACAGGTACAGTTAAAAAGTTCGGAAGACATTTGGATAGCTACATGAATAAGAAAGATTTTAGAAGGATGTGAGCCAAGCGCAGCAGGTGGGACTAGTTTTGTTTCAGATTATGGGTCTAGTTCTATGCTGTATGAATCTATGACTGGTAATGTAGAATCAAAATGATGCACTTTTAACGGTGTAGCACTGTCCCTCATCAGTGCCTCAGAAGCAGCTGTCTTAATTAAGTGTTGACCTTCTGGAGTGATTCTTGTGCCTGTAACTGTTTGATCTCATGACATTAACTTTTCAGTCACGAGATAATATAATTTGTTTTCAAGATCATGATCCATTAGAACCTGGTACTATGTTGATGTCAGTTAAGAACTCAGTATTCAGTTCTAGTTATATAACTCTTGAAAGGGAAGAATTGTCAGTTGAATGGGATATCATAGCACAGTTTGCATCTGCATAACTGGAAGAAAAAGGGAATATTTGGCAAAAAATGTGAATGCCACAATCTGCTTTGACAGTTTTTTGATAGTTGTTGTGGTATGTGAACATAAGAAATAGGAGCAGGAGTAGACCATTTGGCCCCTTGAGCCTGCCATTCAGTAAGATTATTAGCTGATCTTTTCATGGCTTCAGCTCTACTTCCATGTCTGCTCATCATAACCCTTAATTCCTTTACTGCTGAAAAATCTATCTATCTTTGCCTTAAAAAACATTCAATGAGGTAGTCTCGACTGCTGCACAGGCATGGAATTCCACGGATTCACAACCTTTTGGGTGAAGAAGTTCCTCCTCAATTTGGTCCTAAGTCTGTTTCCCCCTTATTTTGAGATTTTAAAAAAAACTGGGAGTGTTCTACATTTGAAGCAAAAACAGAAGCTTGCTGGAAAAACTCAGCAGGTCTGGCAGCAACTGTGAAGAGAAATCAGAGCTAACGTTTCGGGTCTGGTGGCCCTTTGAGTTCTAGTCTGGGGAAGTGTCACCGAACCTGAAATGTTAAGTTTTTGATTTATCTTCACAGTTGCTGCCAGACCTGTTGAGCTTTTCCAGCACACTTCTGTTTTTGTCCCCCTTTATTTTGAGGCTCTGACTCCTCGTTCTAGTTTCACCTGCTAGTGGAAACGACCTTTCTGCTTCTATCTCAAAATTCTTAAGAGAATAGGTATGTATTGATAAGCTTATCCCCCCCTTCCCCTTCTAAATTCCAATGAGTGTAGTCCCAGTCTATAAATCACTCCTCATGAGCCAACCCTTTTCAGGTCTGGAATCAACCCAGTGAACCTAGGTTTGCACAGCACTGCCCCCCCCCCCCCCCCCCCCCCCCCCCACCCACCCCACAGTACTCCAGTACATCCTTTCTCAAGTAAGGAAACCAAAACTGGGCACAGTACTCCAGGTGTAGCCACACCAGCACCCTATACAGCTGCAGCAGAATGTCTCTACTTTTAAACTCCATTCAGTAATGAAGGACAATATCCCATTTGCTGCCTTAATTACCTGCTGCAAACCAACTTTTTGTGATTCATGCACACCTAGGTCCCTCTGCATAGCAAAATGCTACAATTTTTCACCATTGTCCACTTTACTGTTATTTCTACTAAAATGGATGATCTCATATTTACCAACATTGTACACCATCTGCCAGACCTTTGCCCACTCACTGAATGTATCTGTTACCCTCTGAGGTCTTTGTGTCCTCTGCACACTTTGCTTGACCTCTGCACGGTCATCAGCAACTTTTGACACGCTACTCTTGGTGCCCAACTCCAAATCATCCATGTAAATTGCATACAATTGTGATCCCAGCACTGATCCCTGGGGAATACCACTAGCCACAGCCATCAAGAAAACATCTATTTGTCCCCACTTTTTGCTTTTTGTTAGTTAATCAATCCTCTATTCTCTAATATGTTACCTATAATGTTATGCACCTTTTATCTTGTGCAGCAGCCTTTTGTATGGTATCTTGTTGAATACCTTCTGGAAATCCAGATGCACTACATCCACCAGTTGTCCATTATCCACCACGCTTGTAACATCCTCCGAGATTTGGGGCATTAGTGAATTAGTCAAAAGACCTGCCTTTCATGAACCTATGCTGTGTCTGTCTGATGGGACAGTTCTGATCCAGATGTTTCACAGTTTTTTGTTTGGATTCAGGCATTTTCCCCACTACAGAAGTTAAGCTAATGGGCCTATAGTTACCTGCCTTCTGTCTATCTCCTTTTTTTTTTAAACAGTGGTGTCAAATTTGCTGTTTTCCAATCTGCTGAACCACACAGTCTTGTGAATTTTGTTAAATTGTTACGGGTGCTTCTACTAGCTCCTCTGCCATCTCTTTCAGTACCTTAGGATGCATTCCATTGATCATTTCATCAGTGCCAGGAGATTTGTCTACCTTTACCCCCATTAGCTTCCCCAACTCCACACTTCTGGTGATAATGATTGTTTCTAGGTCCTCTCCTGCCATAGCTTCCTTGCCATCAATCATTAGCATGTTAGTTGTGTCTTCCATGTGAAGACTGATGCAAAATACCTGTTCAATCCCTTAGCCACTTCCTTCTCTTCCAATATTAAATCCCCCTTCTCATCCTCTAAAAGACCAATGTTTACCTTAGCCACACTCTTTCATTTTATATATTTGTTAAAACTCTTGCTATCTGTTTATATATTCTGAGTTAGTTTACTCTCCTAATCTGTCCTGTTTGCTTTTATTGCTTTTCTTGTGGCTTTCTGTTGACCTTTATAAAGATTTCTTGATCCTCTATTTTCCCATTAGTTTTTGCCACTTGGTATGCATTAGCTTTCCATTTGATACACTCCTTTATTTCATTAGTCATCTATGGCTGATTATACTCTTTTCTAACAGCCTTTCTATCGCACTGGTGTATGTTTGCTGAGCACGATGAAAAATCACTTTGAAAGTCCTCTACTGCTCCTCAATTATCCCACCATCCACTGTTTGCTCCCAGTCAACTTTAGCCTACTCCTCCTCCATCCCATTGCAATCTTCTTTGTTTAAGCACAAGATACTGGAATTAGATTTACCTTCTCTTCCACCATCTGTATTTTAAATTCAACCATACTGTGATTGCTCCTTCTAAGTGGGTCCCTAACTGAGATAAACCATTATTCCTGTCTCACTACACAGGACCAAATCCAGGATTGCTTGCTCTCTTATGGGTTCCATTACGTACTGTTTTTGTTGTAGGTACGTTCTATGAACTCCTCCTCAAGGCTATCTTGATAGACTTGGTTTGACAAAATAATAGGTAGATTAAAATCCCCCATGATAATTGCCATACCATTTTTACTCCCATCAGTTATTTTTGTTTATTGCCCACTCCACTGTGTTGTTATTATTTGGTGGTCTATTGACTGCGTCTATCAGTGACCTTTCCCTTACTATATCTAATTTCTACCCATACAGGTTCTATGGAGAAAAAGGCTGAATCAGTGTCATCTTTCATGAATGCCCTGATATCATCCTTAAATATCACAGCAATATCACCTGCCTTTGTTTCCTGTCTGTCCCTCCAAATAGCCTGAAACCCTGAATATTTAACTCCCAGTCGTGACCACCCTGCAGCTGTGTCTCTGTAATGGCCACTACATCATAGCCATTAGCAATGAATCATGCCATCAATTCATTAACCTTGTTTTAAAAGCTACAGCATTCAGGTAAAGTGCCCTTATGTTAGTTTTTGGACCTTCGTTTTGAATCAGAACACCACCTCCAGAAGAACCTTTGCTTTTTAAGCATTCTCTCTTTCTGTCACTACCTGGTTTTCCGCTCATCTTAGTGCTACACTGCTCAGCTGCTTATTGCTTTTTATTTACCATTTTGATCCTCTTATTTTCTTTAAGCACTCAGCCACCCTAGCTAACTCGGAATCTCTCTTCTCCCATCCTTAGGTGTGATTGCTTAGTTTTCTTTAAATGAATGAATATCAATCATTACTATTTGGAAACTGGGTCCAGAAGAATAACTGTTTTAGTACTGTAAGAAGTTTTATGTTTTAGAGTTTATTCTCAAAATATAAAGTCCCATCACTACTTCTCGCCAAGCAAGTTGGTTTATCTTCAATTCAGTGCGTAGTTACTGGACGATAATCCAACTACAGGCTTAACTATGTTCATAATGAAACAACTATGATACACTTTTCGATATCAATTTCACATTGCAATGGCCTGTTAAAGTCTATTTGAAATGCATTTGTACTTGTAAAATTATAATTTGCTGACTGAAAGTTGCACAATGTGTGAATATAGAGTTGTCTAACTTTCCATTGTGTTTGAGAAGGGCCATTTCGTGCTCAACGCACAAGTTGGAGAAATGCCTAGGCTGGTAAAAGGTGGGGTTCCAAAATTTGAGGATAAATAAATGCTTACATTATTCATGTCAGGCTTTGAGGTTTGTTTTTGATCTTACAGGTTCTATATTTTCCTCTATAATCAAATTAAAATCAAAGAGAAACAGCCTGAAGCAGCTTTTTTTTTGGTGTTGCACATGTTTGCATATTTAATAATTCTACTGTATGATGGGGAGAGGAGAAAAAGCAATATTATTCCAACATTTGGAAATGAAATTGGGATGAAACGTGGGAAAATAGAAGTTTGTGTCTGTATATGAAAAGATCAACGAAATTTTGTTTTCTGGAAAGAAATGATGCATTTTCAGGTTGCATTTCACTTGACTCACTTTAGAAGTACTGCCCAAATTATAGGTTGAAGGAAATTCATTTGTTGAACATGGCTGTAAAAGGCCGTGATGGCATTTGTATACAAATAGTGCTGTGCGTAACTAACTACTTGTATGCATGACTCTCCAGGACCACTGTTTTGTGGGATTCCTTGTAAAATGCTTGGTCGGATTGTGGTCACAAAAGTTTAGCATCAAAAATGCAAGTTTTTCACGTAAAATTCAACATGAATCATATTGCACAGAATTCATCCAGAATTACATAATCCTGTAATATTCCTTTTAGAGAATTGATAGCTATTGTTGACCGTGTTCGTTGCATGTGGGAAAGTGGTAGGGTTCCTAATTCTGATCCAGGATGCCTGGTTTTAGTTCTGCCGAAATAACTCCATGAAGGCGAGTGTTCCATCACCAAATCACCGTTTATTTACACGTACATAGTACGTGACATTGACCCAGCTAGCTCAGAGCTGGCTCCTAGAGTGAGCAGAACACATGACATTCCTGTTTTATATTTGTCAGCCAGGGCTCCTTAATTGGACCAGGTTAACAGGCTCAATCAGTTAAGTCCTACTCTGAGAGTTCACCTGGCTGACCTCATAACAATGAGTACATCACTCCCCCTGTAACTCCTGGGATGTAACTTCTCTTGGGTCATTTTCACGCCAGGTCCAGTTCCTCCGATTCTACCTTGGATACTGGTGACATGTATTGAACTATAGACTGCCTGTTGTGGCTGTTGTGGCTGGTGTGTCTAGGCCAAAGTCTATTACTTCAGACAGTAATCTCTGAGGTTTTTCAGTGCGAGATTGAGGTGGAGAGCCCACGATCTCGGAGTCTTGCTGGATATTCTGAGGTCTGGGTCTGAGGTTAGAGCTTTTATGTGGTCCACATGTTTGTTCTGGACTGCCTCTTCTAACTTTTTGCGACATGGGATCTGACCCACCACTTACCCATGCTAGGCCATTTCCGTGGCTTTGTCACCAAACTCTGTCCCCTGAAGTAAACTGTCCTTGCTTGGAATGGTCTTGTGTCTGGCATTGATGTTCATGATATAGTTTCACCACCTCCACACCTCCAGTTTGGGAAGATCAGGTTTAACCTGGTGTGAGTCTTTTCCCCATTAGTGACCCTGCTGGAGCTGTCCTTATAGTTGCACGAAGGGTAGTCCGATAATCAAGTAGGAGCCAGGATAATTTGGCACTGAGTGAAGTGCAGGCCATTCTTGTAAGCCTGCTTTCAATATCTGGATAAGTCTTTTTGCCAGACCATTTGATGATGGATGGTATGGAGCTGTCCTTGTGTGCTTTCGGAAATACTCAAATTCCCTGCTGGTAACAGCTGGCCCATTATCTGTGACCAAAACCTGTGGGAGTCCATGTATTGCAAAAGATATTATTAACTTTTCAATTGTCATCCCTTTGTTTGACAAGTTAACTCTATGCACATCCAACTCCTTTGAATGGACGTCCACAATGACTAAAACATTGCATATGAAAGGACTGCGGGACTGCGTAGTCGATGGGTAACTAAGTCCAGGGTTTATCCATCCATTCACACAAATGTGGGGGATCTGCTGGTGACGTTGGGCTAGTGTCCCATCACCAAGTCACCATTTATTTCCAGTTGCCAGCCCTGAGCTAGCTGGGTTAGTGTCATGTACGACGTAGGGGTAAGTAAATGGTGACTTGGTGATGGGACACATGCCTAATGTCAGCATCAAATCCTGGCCACAAGACATAACTTCTTGCCAAACCTTTCTTCCTTTATTTACTGTAATTTTGTTCAACATCAGCCAAAGTCTGCAAAGCATGTGCTATTGAGCATTTCTCTCCGCTCGGCCACCAGTGAGCCAGAACTATCCTGATAATGTGCAGGGAAGCATTGCATGTCAGCACCACATCTCATTTGGGATTGTGGTTTGCTCACACCTTAGGCGACGAAGGCTGCTCCTTTAGTTCCCTAGAGGCTACATTTTGGCTATGAGACAGTTTCTAAGGCTGACGCATTTTTCAATAGCAGGTGTAAGGTTGCAAGAATGGAGGCCAGGTTACATATGAATTTTCTGTAATAATTGACCAACCCAAGGAAAGACCTAATCTCCGGTATGGACATGGGAGCTGAGGCACCTTTTATTTGCCTCACTTTGTCTTCCAATGGGTATATCCTGGTATTGTCAGCTCTGTAGGCCTGGCAGCAACTCTGAAGAAAGAAATCAGAGTTAACGTTGCGGGTCCGATGACTCTTCTTTAGACCTTTCCTCTCCAGTTCTGAGGAAGGATTGCTGGACCCGAAATATTAACTTTTGACTTTTTTTCTTCACAGATGCTGCCAGACCTGCTAGCTTTGCCAGCCACTTCTGTTTTTAGTTCTGATTTACAGCATCCATAGTTCTTTCAGTTTTTGCCAACTTTATAGCCCAGCTAGGTTATTTGTGGTACCTGCACGCACGTTTGCTGTCTCAAGTTCACGTACTGGCAGCTTTGTTTTGGTCCTTTGCTGGAGTCGAGACCTAGACTCCCTGTGATCAGGTCATGTCCTAAGTGAGGCTACACAATTACTTTCACTCAAGTAGTGTTCCCCAAGCTCAGTTGCCCGAGCCATGGTGTTGACTTTAGTCAGAATACCTTGTAACACCTTAGCTCCACTTGCTGCATTTTCCAATGACAAAACCACTTGTAGTACCTGTTTGAAGTAGAGTTGAGCTTCAACTAGTAGGCAGTTTTGCATGGTCACGTCATTCAATCCTGTATACCAAATTGTCTTTCAGCATCTCACTTATTATTAAATTGCCTCTGCCAGTCGCTTGACCTCGTCAAAAATTCCAATGCAGATTCCCTCGGCTCTCTCACGACTGAGTAAAGCAACATCTCAGAATTAGAACAGACTAAATACATCAACTCTTGAAAGGATTTAGTATCTGGTGCCTCAGGGAAAGTTAGACTTAGAACAACTGAAAAAAACTACAGGTCCACCAGCTGTCAGGAGAATTACTTGTGGGTATTCATCCGCCCCAATGTTATTTTGACAAAAAAATGCATTCTTTCCACATACAGGGCCCAGCCTGCAACAGGATTGAACAAGCCAGGCTTCCCAATAATTATCATTACCGGAAATGCTTGCACCAACTCTAAGGCGACTCTTGTGTTTTTTTTTCTCTTATCACCACTGAAATAACTCCTTGAAGGCCACCATTCCGTCACCAAGTCACCCTTGTTTCTATGGTCAGAAGTCACATGACACCAGGTTACAGTCCAACAGGTTTATTTGAAATCACAAGCTTTTGGAGTGCTGTCCTTTTGTCTGGTAAGGTGAAGAAAAACATACAGATACAGAATTTATAGGCAGACAGATCAAAAGATCATATAAATGGCGTGAGTGGAATGTCGATAGGCTGAATATTCAATCTCTGCAAATGATCCCAAATTTTGGATGGTGTAAGTAAAGTGCCAACAGCTGACTATAAGTGAAGGGGATGACCTGTAATCCAATAAATTGAGGCAGAGAGATAATTACAAAAAATTTGGAAAAAGATGGTGCTGGAAAAACATGCTAGGTATAAGAGTTGCTAGCTGAGGGTTCAACCAAAGTACAAGCAATCCAAAACTATATAAACTAATTAAAGTAGAGACATCATAACAAGTTATTGAGGTAATGGTGATGGTGTCGAAACAGAACAGCAAGGAAGATCTTGCAGTATAGTGAGCTTACATTTCGCACAACATGAGCCCAAGACCACGTTTGAGGCCATCTTTGTGAGTATGGAGGTAACAAAGTGTGGAGCTGGATGAACACAGCAGGCCAAGCAGCATCTCAGGAGCACAAAAGCTTATGTTTCGGGCCTAGACCCTTCATCAGAAAAGGGGGATGGGGAGAGGGAGAGGTGGACTGAAGATGGATACAGGAACTTGGCTATCAGTTTCTGCTCAGTGATTCTACATTGTGCATCTTGAAGGCTGCCTGGAGGATGCTTACCTGAAGTTCAGTGGCTCAATGTCCTTGACCACTGAAGAGTTCGCTGACTGGGAGGGAACATTCCTCTCTAGCGATTGTTGCATGGTGTCCATTCATCCATTGCCGTGGTGTCTAGATGGCCTTGCCACTGTATCATGCTGAGGGCCATCCTTGGCTGCAGCATATGAGGTAGACAATATAGGCTGAGTCACATGAGTACCTGCTGTTTACGTGGAGGGTGGTGTTCCCACATGTGGCAGCAGTATCCATGTCGATGATCTGGTATGTCTTACAGAGGTTTGCCATGTCACGGTTCTGTGGTGTGGTGGTCGATGTTGTCCTGCAGGCAGGGTAGATTTATGCAAAGGATGGTTTGTTGAAGATTTGATGGTTGTTTGAAAGCAAGAAATGTGGGCGTAAGGATGATCTTGGTGAAATGTTCATTATCACCGGCATGCCAAAGTCTGCGAAGCACATGATGTAGTTTCTCTGCTCCAGGGAAGTACTGGATGACAGAAGGTACTCTGTCATGTCCTGTGTCTGTCTTCTGAGAAAGTTGTTGTGGTTTTTGCTGTAGCACTTGGAACTAGTGATTGTTGAGTTAAGGCATCTTTCAGCATCTTTAGGTGTTTGTTGTGTTTTTCCTCGTCTGAACCTATGCTGTGTATGTGCAGGGCTTGTTTGTAGGAGATGGCTTCTTTTAATATGTTTAGGGTGGCAGCTATAGAGAAATGCAGCATTGTGAGGTTATCTGTGGGCTTGTGGTAGAGTG
The DNA here is from genome assembly GCF_030684315.1 of Stegostoma tigrinum. Lineage (NCBI taxonomy): Eukaryota > Metazoa > Chordata > Chondrichthyes > Orectolobiformes > Stegostomatidae > Stegostoma > Stegostoma tigrinum. The sequence continues at coordinate 37,303,612 of NC_081376.1, read as the reverse complement.
AAGTACTGAGGTGTCCGTCATTGATGGAGATGTGTGCGCCCAAGAATGGGACTGATTCGGAAGAGTTGTCCATGTAAGTCTGATGGTAGGATGAAACTTGTTGATATCGTTGTGTAGACATTTCAGTGATTCCTCATCATGAGGCAGAAAATGATGTCAATATATCTGGAGTATAGCATTAGTTAGAAGTCCTGTGCAGCAAGGAAGTTTTGCTCGAACTTGTGCATGAAAATGTTGTTGTATTGGGGTGCAAATTTGGTCCCCATGGCTGTTCCATGTGCTTGAATGAGAACTGGTTGTTGAAAGTAAAGCAAATATGTTCTGGGATGCTGACAGAGATAGTATGAACTGCCGATGCTGGACAAGCTGAGATAACACGGTGGGAAGCTAGATGAACACAGAAGGCCAAGCAACATCAGAGTAGCAGGGAAGTTTCATATTTTGGGTTGAGACCCTTCTTTAGAAATGGGGGAGGGGAAAGGGTTTCTGAAATAAATAGGGAGACAGAGGAAGGTGGATAGAAGATGGATAAAGGAGAAGATTGTCTCCTCTGACCCTGACAGGTCAAAGAAGCAGCGTTAGAGCCAGTGAAGGTGAATGTAGGTGGGGAGTTAGGGAGGGGATAAGTCAGTCCCGGGAGGATGGACAGATCGAGGAGGTGGGATGAGGTTAGTGGGTAGGAGATGGGGGTGGGACTTGAGGTGGGAGGAATGGTTAGGGAGGTAGGGACTAGCTGGGCTGGTTTTGGCACGTGGTCAGGAGAGGGGAGATTTTGTAGCTTGTGAAGTCCACATTGACACCATTGAGCTGCAAGGCTCCCAAGTGAAATATGAAATGCTATTCCTGCATCTTTCGGGTGGCATCATTGTGGCAGTGCAGGAGGCCCAGGATGGATATGTTGTCCGAGGGAAGTGGGGGGTAGTTGAAATGGTTTGCGACTGGGAGGTGTAGTTGTTTGTTGTGAACTGAACGTAGGTGTTCCACAAAGCGGTCCCCAAGCCTCCACTTGGTTTTCTGATGTAGAGGAGGCCCCAACGGGAACAGCGGATACAGTATATCACATTAACAGATGTGCAGGTGAACATTTGTTTGATGTGAAAAGTCTTCTTAGGGCCTGGGATGGGGGTCAGTGGGGAGGTAATAGAGGCACATGTAACACTTGCTTCGATTGCAGGGAAAAGTGCCGGGGGTCATGGGGCTGGATGGGAGTGTGGAGCGGACAAAGGAATCAAGGAGAGAGTGGTCCCTCTGGAAAGCATATAAGGGTGGGGAGGGAAAAATATCTTTGGTAGTGGGGTCAGATTGCAGACGGTGGAAATGTCGGAGGATGATGCGTTGGATTTTGAGGTTGCTGGGGTGGTACGTGAGGACGAGGGCGATTCTGTTTTGGTTATTATTTGCTGATAGGGAGTGTGAGGGATGAATAGCAGGAAATGCGGGAGACATTTTCGAGGGCATTTTTGATCACTGTGGAGGGAAAGTTGTGGTTCTTGGGGGGGAGAAATAAGAGGACATTGAAGATGTTCAGGAGTGGAATGCTTCACCTCTGGAGCAGATGCCGTGGAGGTGAAGGAATTGCGAATGGGGAAGGCCTTTTTACAGGAAGGTGAGTGAGAGGAGGAATATTCTAGGTAGTTGTGCGAGTCGGTAGGCTTAAAATGGATATTGGTTTCCAGGTGGATGCCAGAGATGGAGACAGAGGGGTCCAGGAAGGAGAGAGAAGTGTCAGAGATGGTCCAGGTAAACTTAAAGTTGGGGTGGAAGGTGTTAGTGAAGTGGATGAACTGTTCGACCTCCTCGTGGGAACACGACGCGGTGCTGAAACAGTCATCAATGTAACGGAGGAAGAGATGGGGGATAGGGCCTGTGTCGCTTTGGAAGAGGGATTGTTCCACGTACCCTACAAAGAGGCAGGCATAGCTTGGGCCCATGCTGGTACCCATGGCCACCCCCTTTTTGTCTGTCGAAAGTGGGAGGAATTAAAGGAGAAGTTGTTGAGGGGGAGGACGAGTTTGGATAAGTGGACAAGGGTGTCAGTGGAGATGGACTCGTTGGGCCTGCGGGACAGGAAGAAGCGGAGGGCTTTTAGGCCATCTGCATGGGGAAGGCAGGTGTGTAGGGACTGGATGTCCATAGTCAAAATGAGGTGTTGGGGACCAGGGAATTGGAAGTTCTGGAGGAGGTGGAGAGCGTTGGTGATGTCACAGATGTAGGTAGGCAGTTCCTGGAACAAGGAGGAGAAAATGGAATCCAGTTCGGTGGGGCAGGAGCAGGATGTTCTCGGATGGTGTCTGGAAATTGACAGTTATTGGTGTTGAGTACTTGTTTATACGTGCATATTACACGAGCATTGACCCAGCTAGCTCAGACTCGGCTTGTTACGGACCAGGCCAAACTCCTCAAAATGTTTTAAGAAGGTAACCTACACCCTAACCTTTTCTTATTTTAAAGGCAAATGTAAAATTTCTATTCCAGATACAAAGCAACAGGTCAAACTGTAAGCCATTCAGTCCTTCAAGCCTGCTGCAGCATCCAGTAAGATCCTGGCTGATCTGTTTGTTTCAAATTTCGCATTCCCATCTGTCCCCAGTAACCTTAAATCCTTACTGGGGAAAGAAATCAATTAACCTCTTCCTTAAAGTATTCCACCTCCACTGCGTTCCAAGGTGCAGAGTTCTAAAGTTGTCTAATCATCTGACAAAAAAGATTTTTCCTCATCTGTCTTGAGAGTGACCCTTAATTTTTAAACATTCTCCTTTTTTGAGTATGCTGTTTTGTTTAAAAAAAATCTTTCTGCCAAATTGAACAATTTCACTTTTTGCACATGAGATATACTCCATCTGCTGGATTTTAGCTCAACCTGGCTCACTAATGCATCCTATTGGTAACTGTCTGTAATCTCTTTACCCGCTTCACAACATAGTTTTGTCTGTCTTTATATTATCTGCTGATCTAGCAAGTTAGCCCAGACTGCTGGGAGGTTCCATTTATTAGATGTTGCCAATCAGCAGAAGACCCTTTTATACATCATGTTCCCGCCAGGCAGCCAATTTTCCAACCACGTTAAAACATTACTTTTGATTTGATTAGATTAGATTTCCTACAGTGTGAAAACAGCCCTTCGGCCCAACAAGTCCACACCGCCCCTTGAAGCATCCCACCCAGACCCACACTCACCCCTGAACACTATGGGCAATTTAGCATGGCCAATCCACGTAGCCCGCACATCTTTTGGACTGCGGGAGGAAACCGGAGCACCCAGAGGAAACCCACGCAAACACTGGGAGAATGTGCAAACTCCACACAGACAGTTGCTCGAGGCTGGAATTGAACCTGGGCCCCTGGCACTGTGAGGCTGCAGTGCTAACCACTGAGCCACCATGAGAACTTCTTGCAGCATAAATCCTAATTTGTGCAATAACCTTTAGTGTGGAACTTTTTCAAATGCCTCTGGATATCCAAGTACAGTACATCTACAGGCTCCCCTTTATCTATGTTATTCTTTCAAAGATCTTCAATAAGTTGTTTAAACATGCTTTTTCTTTGAGGAAACCATGCTGACTTTGTCTGATTACCTTTTGAATTTTTCTGAAGTGTCCAGATACAACTATATTAGTGATCAGTAGTAATGTCTTGCTTATGGCAGACATCAAACTAATTGGCCTATAGTTTCCTGTTTTCCATCTCCATTCTTTAATCAAGAGATTATATTTGCTAATTTCCAGTCTGATGGAAACTTTACAGAATACTGTTAATTTTCCGAAATTCCCTATAATGTACCTACCACAACTTCTCTTAAAACCCTAGAACAAAATCCTTCAGGATCCAAACATTTCAGACTGCATGCACCACTAGTTTGTTCCCTCCTGCTTCCTGAGTACTTGTAATTTTACCACGTTCCTCTCTCGCTTCCTCCTCCTGATTTACAACTATTACAAGAAAGCTTTCTAAACTCAATAAATGCAACATAGAAACAATATATTTGTAGAAGTCAATAAGACACCAGGGTACAGGGGCTGCAGAGTTTATCAATGATGAATTTAGGTGTATGTCGTAGAATCCCTACAGTGTAGACACAGGCCATTTGGCCTAACAAGTCATCACTGACTCTCCGAAGAGCATCCCACCCAGACCCCTATCCCCTTACCTTTTCCCTGTAATCCTACATTTCCCATGGCTAACACACCTACATATCCCTGAAAACTATGGGTAATTTAGCATGACCAATCCACCTAACCTGCATATCTTTGGACAGTGGGAGGAAACCGCAGTACCTGGTGGAAACCTACGCAGACCCAGGGAAAGTGTGCAAATTCAACACAGTTGCCAGACAGTAGAATTGAACCTGGGCCCCTGGTGCTGTGAGGCAGCAGTGCTAAAACTGTGTGAAAATATCAATATTGTCATGAGCACAGTAGTAGACAGCCCTTTTCGTCATGGAATGTGAAAATAATTTTACAGTAATTGATGATATGCTTAATGAAACAAGTAGAGAAATCAAGTTGTAAATTAACATCGGTTCTAGCGTGGGCAGTCAGTATCAATTTTTAAAAAATAACAAACTAAATTGGTCTAGAGGGGTGAGAGTGGAAAGTATGTACTAGTTAATAAAGAAATGTTGGATGAAATAAATGTTTTGCTGTGTTATAATTATAGAGAACACAAAAAATTTGGAAGTATCTGTAATTCAGGTGGTGGAAGGAAGAGAAAATCTTGGTTTTTTTTCCTTTGTATCATAATCTTACAAAACAAATTGATGATGCTGCAGGCTGACTAGTCTCCAGGTCTGGATGGACTTCACGTGACTAATGAAATAGTGAATGGATCAGCCTGGATTTTCCAATATTTGCCTGATTTTTTTTTTCTTTTTTGCAAAGGTTTTATCTGACTGGAAAGTAGCAAATAAAACCTCACCCTTCAAGAAGGTTTAGGCCTGAAACATCAGCTTTTGTGCTCCTGAGATGCTGCTTGGCCTGCTATGTTCATCCAGTTTCACACTTTATTATCTTCAAGAAGGTGTATTTGGTGGGGCGGGGTGGGGGGAGGAGATGGGGGCAGAGGATGGTAACAGAAAGCTGAAAACTAAAGGCCAGTTAAACAGTCTGTCAGAGAACTGTTAGAATAGATCATTAGTGCACTTAGAGTTGAATTGCTCAAAACAAAACTCAATGTAAATGGGAAGAGTTAGCATGGTTTTATCAAAGGAAAATCACCTTTGACTACTTTCAAATAGCATTAATAAATTAATGTGTGTTGTGGATAAGGGGGAGCCTGTGGATGCACTCTATTTAGATTTCCAGAAGGCATTTGATACGGTGCTACATCAAAGGTTATTGTGGAAAATGAAAGCTCGTGGTAGAGGGGGTAACATGTTAATATGGATGGTTGGTTGATCAGCAGAAAGCAATATGCATAAATGGGTGATTTGGCAGGATGTGGAGTCTTGCAGGGATCTGTGCTGAGGTCTCAATGATTTTAACAATTTATTTTAACTTTGAGGAGAGCAAAAGCATAAATTTGTAGATTGCATGCGTATAAGTCAGATGTACATAAGGTTCTTGGGGTTCAAGTTCATAGCTCCCAGAAAGTGGCCGTGCAAGTAGATAGGGCAGTAAAGAGGTGTATGACATGTTTGCCTTTATTGGTCAGGGAATTGAGTACAAGAGTCAGGATGCCAAGTTGTAGCTTTGAGACTTTGGTTAGGCCACACTTAAAGTATTGCGTTCACTTCTCGTCACCACATTAGAGGAAGGATGTGGAGGCTTTGAGAGGATGCAGAGGAGGTTGACCAGGATGCTGCCTGGATTAGAGGATAGGAGCTATAAGGAGGAGCCAGAAAAACTCAGGTTGTTTTCTCTGGAGTGGCGGAGACTTGATAGAAGTCTCTAAAATTGAGAAGCAGAAATAGGGTTTATGGTCAAAATCTTTTTCCCAGAGTTGAAATATCTAAAACGAAGGGGCATGCATTTAAGGTGAGATGGGAGAAAGTTCAAAGGAGATAAATGGAACACACTACCAGGGTTGATGGTCGAGGTAGATACAGTCGGGGTGTTTAAGGAACTTTGAGTTAAGCACATGAATATGTGAGGAATAGAGGGATGTGGACCATGGGTAGGCAGAAGGAATTAGTTTGGCGTTGTGTTTGGCACAACATTGTGGGCCGAGGAGCTTGTCTTTGTGCTGTACAGTTCTGTCTTCTATGTTCTAAGTCAAAGGTTACTTGAGTTTGTAGACAGATATAGAACAAAAGAGAAGTATGTCACAGGAAGAGGCCTTTGACCTATAAAGCCTGTGCCAATCAACGTGTCCTGACTAAACTAAAAAAACAATGTTTTGCCCTTTATTCGATCCGTGTCCCTCTAATCCCTCTTTATTCATGTGACCGTCTAGATGCATTTTCAATGTCGTCAATATGCCTGCTTCCACCGGCATCCCTGGCAGTGCATTACGGGCTTCTACCACACTCTACGTGGAAAAACTTGCCTTGCACATCTCTCGTAAACTTTTGCCCTCTCACCTTGAACCTGTGCCCTCATGTAATTGAAACTTCAACCCTGGGAAAAAGCCTACGACTATCTGCTCTATCTATGCCTCTTATCATTTTGTAGACCTCCGTCAGGTGTCCTCCCAGCCACCCTCTTTCCAGTGAAAACAATCCTAGTTTTTTTAACCTTTTCTCATAGCCAGTGCCCTCGAGATTGGGCAACATCCTGATGAATGATCTTTAAAGCACCCACGTCCTTCTGTTAATTTGGCGATCAAAGCTACATGCAATACTCCAAACGCAGCCTAATGAGGGTTTTATATAGCTGCAAATCTTGTACTCCATGCCCCAGCTGATGAAGGCAAGCATACCATTTGTCGTCTAAATCACTTTGGCCACCTGTGTTGCCACTTTCAGGGAACTGTGGACCGACACGCCCAGATCCATCTGTACATTAAATTGCAGAAAGGTTGTGATTTGGTAAAAATCTGACATTTGTGCGGTACAATATGGGAAGATGTGAATTTGTTCATTATGGTAGGAAAAATGAAACAAAACAGAGAATGATTTAAAATAGGGAAAGATGCAAAAATGCAAAGGCATTTAGGTGTTCTAATGCTTTCGTCAGAAAATGTTCGTATGCAAGCACAAGAGTGATTAACAAGATAAATGGATGCTCTACTTTATTTTGAAAGGAATTGAACATAAAAGTAAGGATACTTCAGTTAAACAGGGCATTGGTGAGACCACATCTCAAATACTTTGTTCACTTCTGTTCTCCTTATTTAAGGAAGGATGTAGATGCATTGGAATTCGTGTAGGTTGACCTGTAACTCTTGGAGTTTCACGGGGTATTTGCTGGGGCTGCAATTACTTACAATTCATATTGATTACTTGGGTGGCAAGTCATTATAATACAAGTAAATGTATTATCACTATGTTTGCAGATGACAAAATTAGGTGGAAAGGCAAATAGTGAGGATGACACAGGGAGTGTATAATGAGGATGACACAAGGACTGTACAGAGTTATTGTTCACTGATTTAACCTAAACTTTAGCAGGTGGAATATGATGTGGGGAATTGTGAGGTTATATTTTTGGCAGGAAGAGCAGAAGTGAGGAATATTATTTTAATGAAGAAAGATCTCTAAAAGCTGCAGCACAGCGAGTTAGGGGTCCTAGTGTATTTACCTTTACTTCAAAGAAAATCAAATATAAAAATTGGGATTACTTGCAAAGTCAAAACCAAAAGAACTGTGGATGCTGTAAATCAGGAACAAAAACAAAGTCGCTGGAAAAGCTCAGCAGGTTTTGCAGCATCTGTGGAAGAAAAAAAACAGAGTTGACGTTTCGGGTCCAGTGACCCTTCCTCAGATCCGGACCCGAAACGTTAACTCTGTTTTCTCCTCCACAGATGCTGCCAAACCTGCTGAGCTTTTCCAGCAACTTTGTTTTTGTTCCTGATTACTTGCTAAGACTGTATGAAGCATTGGTCGTATTACATTTGTAATAATATAAACATTTTTGGTCCCCTTCTGTAAGGAACTGGCATTGGAGGTCGTCTCACGAGGGTAGGTTCACTTAGGTGATTCTGGATATAGAGGGAATTTTTCATGAGGAAAGGTTGAACAGGTTGGGCTTATACATTGGAGTTTAGAAGATTGAGAAAAGACCTTAATTGTAAGATATAAATTCTTAGGGGGCTTTACAGAATAAATAACCAGAGGGTGTACTTCCTTGTGGAAGACTGGCACCAAAGGAAAACATCCAAGAGTAAGGGGGTCCCCAGTTGGGACTGAAATGAAGAGGAATTTCTTCTAAGGGTTCTGAATCTGTGGAATCAGGGCTGGGCCAATATGCATTAAAGACTGAGGTAGACTAGTTTTTAAGCAGTAAGGGAATCAAGAGTTATGGAGCAAAAGCAAGAAAGTAGAGGATCATCAGAACCACAATGATATTGAATAGTAGAGCAGATTGCCTTGTCCAAATGGCTACATCTCATGGTCTTAAGGCAATTTTTTTTAACAAAATTGTTTTGTCTAACTTTCTGATCAACATGCTTTTATTCAGAAAGAACAATGTCCGAAATTGATTGTGTTACGTAAATCACAAGAAATAAATTTGTTGTGTCATTGATTTGTCTTTTAAAGTAGATATAGCATAAGGGGAAATGATTTGTTTACTCTTTTTATTCGTTTTGTACTTGGATTTTTAAACTTTTTTTTAAAAGAGAAGGAAATTTGTTAATATAATAAGTGATTAAGCAGGTGATTGAAGCTTATTCGTTAATTGGGACTGACAAAGGTCCTGTGTTTCCAGGTGAGCATTTTATTTATAAAAGATTTTGTGGTGCAGGATAGTGTTCCAGAGGTCCAAGTTCAACTCCCACCTGATCGAAAGGAGGATCATAATATGCCCAAAAAGGCTCATTTAAAAAAAATGAAATATTGGAAACATTCAGACTGACTGTCGGAAGGAGATGCAAGATTAAGTGGTTGATAAGCACTATCTATAAGGAAGGGTGTCTCAGTTTCTGTTTCAGTGACCGGCTTGGCTTTCAAATTGACATGAATGACCTTCTCCATTCCTGTTGTGTCTGAGTGAGTATGACCTTGGGAATATTTCAAATATATCTTTAAAATGGTGCATTGGTTTTGAATTTTCAGACATATTTTTAGATTGCCAATTGAAAAGTAACTTGAAAAAACAAATTTATTTGTGTTCATTTTAATAGTTCAACTGACAAAACAAGCCCTTTTCCAAAACCTACATGAAAGTTTTATTCTCCTGTCGCATTTGGGCTGCCTCCAACCCAAAATTCATCTTCTCTGCTACACACTTTGCTTCCCCTCCCTTTCCCTTTTCCAAGAGTTGTGTCATTCTGCAACGCTGTTGCTGGAGCCACAGAGAATTCTCCTCCCAGTCTCCTTAATCCAGATGTCAGATGATGAAAATGTGAAGAGAACTGTGAGACTTTGACTTTAACTGGTTTGATGTCAATCTCAACAAAAGACCTGAAGTATTATCCCAGAGCTAGGAATATGTGGTTTCCAGTACGGTGCTGAGGAAATGTATTTTGTTTACAGTGCAACCTTTTTGAAATTTAATAATCACAAAAGCAGATGACATGGTCACTTACTTATAATAGCTTCTTTGGGACCTTGCTGCATACAAATTGACTACTGTGTTCTCCACATTGCAACAGCGTCAACATTTCAAAAGTACTGAATTGGTTGTAAAGCACTTGTAAGACATCTGTGGTCACAAGAGGTGCTACATAAATGTAAGGTCTTTCGTTTAGCACAGATTGAAAGAATATTGATAAAATACTACAGCTGATAACCTGAATTCTGCAGAAAGCATTAGGAACTGGGCAGGTAATGTTCAGAAGAGATCAGATGAACACAATCAGATAATTGCTGATGTACTTTTAGAAGTGTGTCAACAATCCTGTTTTTAGAAGCAAAATAATAGAATTACAAAGAAAATTTGTCTGCACTCGTGTACCCCAGAATTGAATAAAAATAATCAATTGTTAGCAAGATTAATAAAAATCCGTGAGGCTCCCCAGGAAACTTTGAACAAAATAAAATTAAGAATGAATAACCTGACATTATTTAATAAATGATTTTTGGTGTGGCCCATGTCTTTGTCACAATTCTTAATCAAGTAAAACTATCAAGAAATTAGCAAGTCCACTTGTTGCACAGAGCAGACAGCTCACTTCTGGAATGAAGTGGTAATGTAGAGTTAAACGTGGAACTGTCCCCTTAACAGTAAAAACATCTGATATCAGCGCAATAATGATTTCTTATCCAGACCAACTGTTGCAGTGTGAAGTTGCATTGTGCTAATGAGCTTTCTTTCACCTGTGTATACTCTGTATAAATGCCCATGTCTTCTACTTTAGTCACTGTTAACTAGATGGAAATAAACAATAAGTTTAGCTTAGGGACATTTCGTGCCAATAGGCAATGTGATAACAGACACTCTTGGTTACTTTTAAATTTATCAAAACAAGTAGAAATTGGGTTGTTCCAGATGTTTTCAGCAGTTTGACGTGCCTGACCAACTTGTTTGACACAGATACCCTTCAATTGCCATGTGTTAGTCAAGGACAAAATTAAGGTTAGTGTATCTCTTGAAAACTAATTTAAGTTTATTTAGTACTATTTGTATAGATTTCTTTTGAAGTTTCACTTGCTTTTGAAGTATTTGAGGATGATCAGGGCTTAGCTGTAGGAAATGCAAAACTAATTTTAAAACTGAAAAAGTGCTGTGAAGGGGGTCGTAGCTGCTGATGCCTGTCCATCTTCTGCAGCTGTGTTTGTGCCAATGTGACCTCCAGAGAGGGCGTACGTGATATCCACTAATAAAATCTTGATGCCTTAGAGAGAGGTGGGTACTGGAAGCAACTAGTGCGTTATCTCTTCCTCACTCCATTTTGATTAGCGCCCTCTCCCTGTCATCCTCCTGTTTCACCGTTGATAGTTTGCATTGCACTTAGCAGGTTTTGCAAGTAAGTTATTTAATTGGAACCGGGGTGATTTATGGGTGCTAATTAAAAAATTAGAAAAGTGCAACGGGTGATTTGATGATGAGAGAAAACCATTTTTCAGTTGTCTGCAAGAACACTTCTGGATAAATGGGGAAAAAAGGCAAAGGAAAGAATGTAATGGAGTATGAGAACTTGTAATGCACTCTAGCTGAAGGAAAAACTAAGTTGTAAAGTAACTGAATTTGGATAAATGAGAAAAATAAACAAGGTGTAAATTTTTGAACACAGGGAAACGTGTGGGTATGTGACCCAATTGAAGATTGTTTCGTCTTTGGCAGGAGGAGGGTAAGAAAGGAAGAAAAAAGCAAAAATGACATCAAAACGGAGAGATGTAAACTGCAACAAAATTTGAAGTATTCAAAGAATGGTTTTCAGGGGATTGAGAAAAGTTGATGAAAAATGTACTAAATTATATGCGTGTCAGTGTTTATAGTTTGTCTGATGAAGTTGATGAGCTGCAAATGTAAGTTTTCATGTAGGATTAAATCGTTGCATTAACAAACATACTTACTGAGGCAAAAGCCCAGGATTCGGTTCTTAGCTGTTGAGAAACAAAGAAGGAGCTATTCTCTTGGATGTACATGAGCAAATTTCTCAGCAAATGTCAAATGTGAGGAATGGTGTAATATTAAGAGCTTTTCATCATACTAAAATAGACCAGAATGAAAAAAAATATACACTAAGTGTAGGGAAGGAGAAGAATTTACAAAGTTCAGCATAAATATTTTCAGACATACAATTCCAGGCTAATAGGTAAAAAGCAGAGATAACAAAGTGTGGAGCTGGATGAACACAGCAGGCCAAGCAGCATCTTAGGAGCACAAAAGCTGATGTTTCAGGCCTAGACCCTTCATCAAAAAAATCTAGGCCCAAAACGTCAGCTTTTGTGCTCCTAAGATGCTGCTTGGCCTGCTGTGTTCATCCAGCTCCACACTTTGTTGTCTCGGGTTCTCCAGCATCTACAGTTCACATTATCTCTGAGGAAAAAAGCAGAGTTAGATTTAATTCTGGGAGATTAAGTAGGGCACATTGGAGTGTGTTGTGGTTGGTTATCTACAAACAATAACCATAACATAATCTGGTTTTAACAAATTATAGGAAATGCCCAGAAAATATTGATTAAAAATTTTCACGTGGACTGAATGAATATCACTGAATGAGAAGGGACCTAGAACAGATATCCAAGAAAAGGCAGTCCCACAGTCATGAAGTAATGGAGCAAACAGGATTTAGGGAACATACTGTTCAGAACTAAAGTAGATCCTTTTCTCCCCAAGGGAAAATCTAAAGGAAATGCATACTAAATGAATGAAAATAAGTTTTTAAACAAAAATTCAAAAAGAAGGCAAATGACACACATTTTAGGATCTAGATTTTGTTAATGTGAGGGAATTGAACTTAATACAAAGGTGGAGGAATGAGTGAGGTGAGGACCCTGTGACAGGCAGTCAGCAAAACCTGAAGGGAGCAGGTGTGATAAAGACCTGAGCAAGCAGTTACCACATAAGGAACAATTGACAAGAAAAGTGTCGGCGATGATGACACCAAGAAAAGCATTCAGAGGAAAAGTAGATGCATTGGAATCATTGAAATTGGTCCTTAGCCCATTACAAAGTGTTTGCAGTTAGTGAGTCTCTGACTAAAGTAAGATCTTTTCTAATTTTTAAGTTTTACCACCATATGCTAATGGGTAGCAAAGTTAATAAAGTATGTAAAAAACAGCATGAATAATACAACTAAATAATTAATTTAGAAACATGAACAGTGGCAAGTCAGGTGATGTATCACTATTGGGAGTTCTTTGGGAATTCATTACCTGTTTGGTCCAGAGGAAAACATGTTTCAATGCTCAAGCAGTTTTAAGACCATAAGACATAGGGGTGGAAGTAAGGCCATTCAGCCCATCAAGTCCACTCTGCCATTTAGATCATTGTTGGGCATTTCAACTCCACTTCCCTGCACTCTCCCCGTAGCCCTTGATTCCTTCTGAGATCAAGAATTTGTCGATCTCTGCCTTGAAGGCATTCAACGTCCTGGCCTCCACTGCACTTTGTGGCAATGAATTCCACAAGCCCACCGCTCCCTGGCTGAAGAAATGTTGTCTCATTTCCTTTTTAAATCTACCCTCTCTAATTTTAAGGCTGTGCCCACGGGTCCTAGTCTCCCCACCTAACGGAAACAACTTCCTAGCGTCGATCCGTTCTAAACCATACATTATCATGTAAGTTTCTATTAGATCTCCCCTCAACCTTCTAAACTCTAATGAGTACAATCCCAGGATCCTTAGCTGTTCATCATACATTAAACCTACCATTCCAGGGATCATCTGTGTGAATCTCTGCTGGACACGCTCCAGGGCTAGTATGTCCTTCCTGAGGTGTGGGTCCCAAAATTGGACACAGTATTCTAAATGGGGCCTAACTAGAGCTTTATAAAGCCTCAGAAGCACATCGCTGCTTTTATATTCCAACCCTCTTGAGATAAACGACAACATTACATTCGCTTTCTTAATTACGAACTCTACCTGCAAGTTAACCTTTAGAGAATCTTGGACCAACACTCCCAGATCCCTTTGTATTTCTGCTTTGCGAATTTTCTCACCATTTAGAAAATAGTCCATGCCTGTATTATTTTTTCCAAAGTGCAAAACCTCACATTTACTCACACTTTTAGCTGAGAGCTCCTGAGTTAAGGGGACCAGCAAGCAGATAAACAGGATCCTGGGGTCAATTTGCCAACTGGTTTGAATTTTCAGCTTGTTAACTGAGAATCGGGACTGCAGGGTGGATGAGCTAACTGATTGCGATATCATAATGCAGTTAACCATTCTGTATAGGGAACTAAGAGGCAATGCAGTAGTAGGGCACAGTATGTACAGAGGAATTGACACCCTTCTTTGCAGGAAAGGGCAGCTGTCCAGAAAGTTTTGTTGCCTGCCCAGGGCTGTGGTTCGGGGCACATGCTTAGGGCTAGACAGGAACATGCAGTGGCATGATAAGATCCAATCATCACACAAAGGACACAGACAGGACTAAGTTCTGTATAGTCAATACGAGGAGCTATGCATGGAATTAAGTAGCAGAACATGAAAAGTCACAGTCTCCTGAATATTCTGAGTGCTGTACAAGTTAACGCAAGACAAATCAGATTAGAGAGATGAATGCTTTGCTTAAAGACTGGTTTGGGAGAAGTGGGTTCTGGTTTGTGAGGTGCTGATGGTAGTATTGGGGCCACTGTTGGGGCCCTTCTCCACGAGAGTTATGCTGGGTCCAAAGTTCTTGCTAAAATCTATTCATGTTATTGAGAAAGTTTTCAACTAAATATGAGGGGCAGGGGATCAAATTTGAGAAGATGAACACTGTAGTAAATCAATAGGATCAAGTTCAAGCAAAAAAAATTAATACAGGAAACGATAAACAACCCATGATAAAGGATAGTGGGTGCAGATCTAATTTGTCAGACAAAACTAGAATTTGCAAAGAATACGTGGATAAAGCTAAAGTTTTGGCTGCTAACAGGAAATGGAAAGTAAGCATAAATAATTATTTTTCAGGTTGGTGAGATGTAATGATTAGTGGACCATAGGGATATGTACTTGGACCTCAATTGTTTACAATTTTATATAAATGACTTGGGTGAAGGGTCAGGGTCTGGTTGCTAACTTAAGCACATAATGCAAGCACCAACTATCCAGTGAGCAAAGCGCTCAAACCCAAACAAGTTAGCCAGACAGGTGGGCCAGAAACTAATGGGAATTCAGAAGGCAGATCTGGACAGAGTGAATTGCCAAAATAGGTTAAAGACAGGACAGTAGAGATGCATGGAAGATATTTGAAGGGGAATTTCTGCATACAGATTAGATACATTACATGAGGAATAGAAATTCCAAGAGACAGACCCACCATCTATGGTTAACTAGAACTATTAAATAAAAATGAAGAAAAAGGAAAAAGTTGCTCAAAGGTAGATTGCATGCCGGAAGATTTGATGGAATATTTAAAAGAAAGCAAAGACTGATCAGAAAATTTGATAAGGTTGTAAAAATGAGAGCGAGTGAAAGCTAGCCACAAATAATTCAAAAGCTAGTCAGAGTTTTTATTGATACTTGAGGAAGAAACGAGTTAACAATGTGAGCTTTGGTCCTATAGAAAATGAAGCTGGACAATTATTGATAGTGAATAAAGAAATGGCAGAGGAGTTGAACAGGTATTTTGCAGCAGTATTTGCTGTAATGAATATAAATAACATCTCAATAAATAGTAGGGAGGTACAACTCCAGAAAGTCTCAATCACCAGAGAACCAAGTACTGAGTAAGTTTAGGACACTATTCCGGGAACAAGGATGTTTGTTTTATGAGGAAAGTTTTACAGGCTAGACTTGATTGCACGGGAGTTCAGATGAAAAAGAAATTACCTGCTGGAACATAAGATTCTGAGGTCCCTTGGCAGGGTAGATCTGGAGAGGATGTTCCCTCTTATAGGGTCACTGTTTAAAGTTGCCAATCATTTTAAAACCAAGATTTTTGATGAGTATTATTCTCAGAGTTGTGAATCTTTGGAGATCTCCCTTCTGGAAAAGTTGGTGGAAACATAGTCAGTGCACATTTTTGAGGCTGAGACAGACAAATTGTTGTCAAGCGAGGGGTGAAAAGTTACCATTAGTAAGTGGAAATGAGAATTTCATGTTGTAATTTAGATCAGCTGTGATTTTATTAAATGGCAGAACAGGTTCAAGCTGAATGGCCTGCTCCAAATTCAAATGTTTGTGTCATGGTTACAAAGAAGATGAGTAGACATTATCAGATTGAACATGTAAAGATTTGCTTAACAGATATAGGGTTAACAGTTTGCGAGGGAAAGGAATTGACCTACTAAAGACTAGAAGGGAAAAACTTCCTGTGGATGCAGAGAATGTGGCAAAAGGTGTTTTTTTAAAGGATTACTTTTCACACCTCTTCATGAAGGAACCGTATAAAATGAAGGCTACACTAAAAAAGAAGCAGCAAGAGTGGACAAGATAATACTAGATACAGAAGACATTGTGAAAGTATTATCATCTTTGAACTAATAGAGTCTTCAATACTAATCTTTTCATCTTCGTCTGTTATAGTTATGCTGAATATATTATAGTATTCAAATGTGAAAAGTCAGCCTCCTAAAAACTTTTGAAAAGTATTGTGGGATACCAAACAAGCCTTCACTTGGCAAGCTATGAGTGAATCGGGGAGATCTCTCAATGATTCGTTAAAGAAAAAAACCTGTCTGGCTAACTTGTTTGGGTTTGAGCGCTTTGCTCACTGGATAGTTGGTGCTTGCATTATGTGCTTAATGGTTTTTTCCTGTACTGTAACAATTATGATTTGGTGAAGTTGGATTAAAAACAGCAGTTTTCTGAATCTGGATACCATTTTAGAGTAATAGGTAGATGTACAGTTGGGTGGTGGGGAGGTGACGCCCGATTTGGTATTATTGCTGGGTTATTACTCCAGAGACCTGGGTAATGTTTTGGGGAGGCTTCTGAAACACCAGCTTTTCTGCTCCTCTGACACTGTTTGGCCTGCTGTGGTCATCCAGCTCTACACCTTGTTATCTCTAATGTTTTGGAGAACCAGGTTTGAATCCTGCATTGGCAGATGGTGGAATTTGAATTGAATCAAAATCTGGAATTGGGATTTGAATAATGACCAGGAATCCATTGTTGGTTGATGGAAAAACCCATCTGCTTCACTAGGGAGGGAAACTGCCATCCTTACCTTTGGCCTGCGAGTTATTCCAGATTCTGTTATGTAAGGCCCGGATCAGATTTGTCCTCGGCTGCTTTGGGAAGCGAGAAATGCAATTGCTTCGCCACTTGCGAAGATCTTTGCATCCTCGCTCTCCACTGGAGTCGTACCTGAGGACTGGAGAGAGGCAAATGTAATTCCTCTCTTCAAGAAAGGAAATAGGGAAATCCCCGGCAATTATAGACCGGTAAGTCTCACGTCTGTCGTCTGCAAGGTGTTAGAATGGATTCTGAGGGATAAGATTTATGACCATCTGGAAGAGCATGGCTTGATCAAATACAGTCAACACGGCTTTGTGAGGGGTAGGTCATGCCTTACAAACCTTATCGAGTTTTTTGAGGATGTGACTAGTAAGGTTGATGAGGGTCGAGCTGTGGATGTGGTGTATATGGACTTCAGTAAGGCATTTGATAAGGTTCCCCATGGAAGGCTCATTCAGAAGGTCAGGAGGAATGGGATACAGGGGAACTTAGCTGCTTGGATACAGAATTGGCTGGCCAACAGAAGACAGCGTGTGGTAGTAGAAGGAAAATATTCTGCCTGGAAGTCAGTGGTGAGTGGGGTTCCACAGGGCTCTGTCCTTGGGCCTCTACTGTTTGTAATTTTTATTAATGACTTGGACGAGGGAATTGAAGGATGGGTCAGCAAGTTTGCAGACGACACAAAGGTCGGAGGTGTCGTTGACAGTGTAGAGGGCTGTTGTAGGCTGCAGCGGGACATTGACAGGATGCAGAGATGGGCTGAGAGGTGGCAGATGGAGTTCAACCTGGATAAATGCGAGGTGATGCATTTTGGAAGGTCGAATTTGAAAGCTGAGTACAGGATTAAGGATAGGATTCTTGGCAGCGTGGAGGAACAGAGGGATCTTGGTGTGCAGATACATAGATCCCTTAAAATGGCCACCCAAGTGGACAGGGTTGTTAAGAAAGCATATGGTGTTTTGGCTTTCATTAACAGGGGGATTGAGTTTAAGAGTCGTGAGATCTTGTTGCAGCTCTATAAAACTTTGGTTAGACCGCACTTGGAATACTGCGTCCAGTTCTGGGCGCCC
This sequence comes from Stegostoma tigrinum, assembly GCF_030684315.1. Classification (NCBI taxonomy): domain Eukaryota; kingdom Metazoa; phylum Chordata; class Chondrichthyes; order Orectolobiformes; family Stegostomatidae; genus Stegostoma; species Stegostoma tigrinum. The sequence goes on along the minus strand of NC_081376.1, from coordinate 37,285,735 downwards.
TATTATAGGAAAGATGTGGATGCTTTGGAGAGGGTTCAGAGGAGGTTTACCAGGATGCTGCCTGGACTGGAGGGCTTATCTTATGAAGAGAGGTTGACTGAGCTCGGTCTCTTTTCATTGGAGAAAAGGAGGAGGAGAGGGGACCTAATTGAGGTATACAAGATAATGAGAGGCATAGATAGAGTCGATAGCCAGAGACTATTTCCCAGGGCAGAAATGGCTAGCACGAGGGGTCATAGTTTTAAGCTGGTTGGTGGAAAGTATAGAGGGGATGTCAGAGGCAGGTTCTTTACGCAGAGAGTTGTGAGAGCATGGAATGCGTTGCCAGCAGCAGTTGTGGAAGCAAGGTCATTGGGGTCATTTAAGAGACTGCTGGACATGTATATGGTCACAGAAATTTGAGGGTGCATCCATGAGGATCAATGGTCGGCACAACATTGTGGGCTGAAGGGCCTGTTCTGTGCTGTACTGTTCTATGTTCTATGTTCTAATTGACTCTTAAATGCCTTCTGGGCATTTGAGCAATAAATACTAGCCTCACTGATGATGCCTTCATCCTGTGAATAAATGTTATAAAAAAGCATTTTTTTGACATCTTTTCCTACTCTGAAAGAGTATTAATACTGAACAGCATCAGATGGGTGGAAGCACTTCTGGATGATCTGCTAGTCTATGGATAAGATGGAAGAACCAATCCCAGACCATGATCAGAATGTAGTGAAGCTACAATAGAGAGAGTTTGCCAGATGAAACTGAGCAAGAAAAAAAATTTTGAAGATGTCTGAAATCAAGCGCTTAGCCATGTACTAAAAGCAAAGGATGCCACCGTAGTTCTGATGAAATGAGACCTGAAGCAGAGCTGTAACAACTAGCAGACATGAAAATGGTTCAAGAATCTGTTGGGTTTGTGAAGTACCTAAAAAAAAGGTTCTTGCCTAATTTGTTAAGAGTTTGAATGCCTACGAGTGCTCACTGCAAAGAATGATCAGGACAAAGAGCAACAAACAGCTTTCACTCCTATCAAACAAGTTGTGACGACAACACCATCAGATAAAATAACGTCATCAATAAGGCCATCTGCAGCATAATGTTAGTGAGACAAAAATTGGAGCAACACCCATGCTACAAGACAACCAGTTGCACTTGCATCCAAAATGGTAACAAAGCAAAAGACATCAACTTGTTCAAGGACAGGCAGAAGTGGGGGACACCATTTCGTTTGTAAGTGATGATATTCAATTGTAGACTATGTGTATTAGAAAATAGTAACTGCAAATAATTGATATTTTTAAGATAACTGGGATGTTTGGAGAAATGCATTTGTATGTTGTGACTTGTATACTCTGACCTACCATGATCATGTGAGCTCTGTTACTCACACTTAAGTTATGAAAGCAAAAGTTGTTAAAGCCAGTACTTCGAACATGAGCATAAAATAGAAATTTTCTGAAAAGAGAGATGTAGCTGAAGCTTTCTGCCTTGGATTCCTGATCACAAAAAATTACACCAGAGGTAAAAAGAGAAGTTTTGCAAGTTAACTCTGAATTACTGAGATATTGCCATGGAAAAAAGTAGTAGGTAATGGAAGCTGCCCACACTCCCAGTTAACTTGATTTGATTTATTAATGTCACATGTACTGAGGCACAGTGAAAGATGTTGCCTTACATACTTTAGTACTGTACAAGTGCATCAGGGTTATAGAACAATGTTACACCTGCCAAGAAGGTGCAGAGAGAGATCAACCTTAACATTAAAGATGCCCATTTAAAAGTCTGATAATAGCAGGGAAGAAGTTGTTCTTGAATCTGCTCATACGTGTTTACAGTTGCCCAGTTACCGCGCTTGACGACAGTTACTGGCTCAACACAAAAGGAAAGCAGTCAAATCTGTATCACCTATCAACTACCTTTTTTAGTTTAGTTAAAACAAAGATACAATTCACACTGTTTGGTTAAGAAAGAGTTAAAGGCAGATACACAATCAATCCAAAATTAAAATCTTTGTGCACACCCAATACGTTTCACTGATGTTCTCTGAATAGTCACAGGAAGTCATGCTGTCTAGGCGATCCCTCAAGTCTGCGATGTAGTCACTGTGCTTCCAACGTAGGGTCCTCCACTTGGGTGAATGTTGATTGCTGTAGTTTCCACTGGCTGCACACCCCAAATAATTCATTTTTCTCCTTTCTCCTTCCCAAACTGTGCTCACTTGCCGTCATTGGTTCTGGCTCATCTGCCAAGCCTATGTCCTTTTTATTAAAGACTGTGGCCCAAGGGCCTCATTACTCAGACCTCACTACTCTTCCATTAAATAAGAATTTGTATGTTATGTCACGTCCTTTGTTTTCCTCTGAGCTGAATCAGTTCCATCCAGGCCAAGCCAGCAGCTGGGACTCAAGTTACTTCAGTTCATAATCTTCAGTATGTGCGAGCTGTCCCTGACCAACAATACCAAGTTTCATACCTTCTCCCCGACAGAAGAGAGTATAACCAGCATTGGGGTCTTTGATTATTAAGAAGGTCCAGATGAAGTCAGTAGATAGGAGGCTGGTTGTATGATGGACTGGGCTGTGTTTACAACTCTGTACAGTTTCTTGTGGTCTTGGGTAGTATTGTTGCCGTACCATGCTGTGATGTGTCCAGATAGGATGCTTTCTATAGGAGGTTTATTAAAAAAAAATTTGTAAGAGTTTTTATGGATGTACCAAGTTTCCTTAGCCTCCTGAGGAAGTAGAGGTGTTGCTGTGCTTTCCTGGCTGTAGTGTCAATGTGGGTAGACCAGGACAGATTGGTGATCATCACTCTGCAGCCCTGTACTCATCCCTGGGACATCTGGATTACCTAAATACCTGTCTTAGGCTCCTACTTAGAATGTAGAGCATAGAACATAGAACATAGAAAAGTACAGCACAGTACAGGCCCTTTGGCCCATGATGTTGTGCCGTGGAATAATCCTAATCCAAAAATAAAATAACCTAACCTACATTCCCCTCAATTCACTGCTGTCCATGTGCATGTCCAGCAGTCGTTTAAATGTCACTAATGACTCCGCTTCCATGGCTACCACCAGTAAACCATTCCATGCGCTCACAACTCTCTGGGTGAAGAACCTCCCTCTGACATCTCCTCTATACCTTCCTCCTAATACCTTAAAACTATGAACCCTCGTGGCAGTCAATCCTGCCCTGGGGAAAAGTCTCTGGCTATCGACTCTATCCATGCCTCTCATTACCTTCTACACCTCGATCAAGTCACCTCTCTTCCTCCTTCTCTCCAGAGAGAAAAGTCCGAGCTCACTCAACCTTTCCTCGTAAGACAAGCCCTCCAGTCCAGGCAGCATCCTGGTAAACCTCCTTTGCACCCTCTCCAAAGACTCCACATCTTTCCTATAATAGGGCGACCAGAACTGGACACAATATTCCAAGAGTGGTCTCACCAGGGTTTTGTAGAGCTGCAGCATAACCTCGGGGCTCTTAAACTCGATTCCTCCTGTTAATGAAAGCCAAAACACCATATGCTTTCTTAACAACCTTATCCACCTGGGTGGCAACTTTGAGGGAGCTATGCACTTGAACACCAAGATCCCACTGTTCCTCCACACTGCCAAGAATCCTGCCTTTAATCCTATATTCAGCCTTTAAGTTTGACCTTCCAAAATGCATCACTTCGCATTTAGCCAGGTTGAACTCCATCTGCCATTTCTCAGCCCAGCTCTGCATTCTGTCAATGTCTCGCTGAAGCCTGCAATAGCCCTCGATACTATCTGTGGCACCTCCAACCTTTGTGTAATCAGCAAACATACTAACCCACCCCTCAACCTCCTCATCCAAGTCATTTATAAAAACTACAAAGAGCAGAGGCCCAAGAACAGAGCCCTGCGGGACACCACTCCGCACTGACCTCCAGGCAGAATACTTACCATCTACAACCACTCTCTGCCTCCTGTCAGCCAACCAATTCTGAATCCAGACAGCCAAATCACCCTATATCCCATACCTCCTGATTTTTATGAATGAACCTGCCGTGGGGTGGGAAACCCTATCAAAATGCCTTGCTGAAGTCCATGTACACCACGTCCACTGCTCAACCATCATCAACCTGTCTCGTGACTTCCTCAAAGAACTCAATAAGATTTGTAAGGCATGACCTGCCCCTCACAAAGCCATGCTGACTCCCTTTAATCACGCTATGCTTTTCCAAATAGTCATAAATCCCGTCCCTCAGAATTCTTTCCAAAACCTTGCTGACCACAGACATAAGACCGACTGGTCTGTAATTTCCAGGGATTTCCCTATTCCCTCTCTTGAAAAGAGGAACAACATTTGCCTCCCTCTAATCTTCCGGTACGACTCCCGTGGAGAGTGAGGAAGCAAAGATCTTCGCCAGCGGCTAAGCAACCTCCTTTCTCTCTTCCCAGAGCAACCTAGGATAAATCTGGTCTGGCCCTGGGGACTTATCAATCTTAATGTTTGCCAAAATTTCCAGCACATCAACTTCCTCAATCGTGATCTGTTCAAGCCTGTTTTCCTGCTCCTCAAAGTTCTCATTCACAACAAGGTCCTTTTCCTTAGTGAAAACCGAAGCAGAAAACTCATTTAGGGCTTCCCCTATCTGCTCAGACTCCACGCACAAGTTCCCTACGCTATCCCTGATCGGCCCTACCTTCTCCCTGATCATTCTCTTATTTCTCACATATCAACTACTTATCAACTACAGCTCTGCTTTCAGCCACTATAATCGCCTCCAACTAATCTCAAACTCAGAGACCTAGGTCTCAGCTCTGTCCTCTGCAACTGGATTCTCAGCTTTCTGACCCACAGACTGCAATCAGTGAAAATAGACAATTGCACCACCTCCATGATAATCTTCAACACTGGAGCTTCCCCAGGATGTGTTCTCAGCCCCCTACTGTACTCCCTGTACACCACGACTGTGTAGCCAAATTTTCAATGAATGCCATTCACAGGTTGGCTGACAACACCACCGTGATAGGACGGATGTCCAACAAGGATGAGTCAAAATACAGGAAGGATACAGAGGGCTTGATGTCACGGTGCAATGATAACAACCTCTCTCAATTTCGTCCAAACCAAAGAACAGATCATTGACTCCAGGAAGAAGGGCGGAGGACACGTGCCCACCTATGTCAATGGAGCAGTGGTGGAGAGGGTAAAAAGCATCAAGTTCCTCGCAGTGATGGTAACTGACAATCTGTCCAGGACTTCTGGTGCAGATGTGACAGTCAAAAAGGCACAACAGCACCTCTTCCTCAGGAGGTTTGGGAAATTCGGCATGTCTGTAAGGACCCTCACCAATGCTTCCCGATGCAACACAGAAAGCATGGTATCAGAGATATTGGGAACTGCAGATGCTGGAGGGTCTAGGCCCGAAACGTCAGCTTTTGTGCTCCTGAGATGCTGCTTGGCCTGCTGTGTTCATCCAGCCTCACATTTTGTTGTCACAGAAAGCATGGTGTCTGGTTGCATGATGGTCTGGTATGCAAATTGCTCTGCCCAGAACCATAGCAAACTACAGGAGATTGTGTGCATAGCCCAGACCATCACGGAAGTCAACTCTTTATCCATGGACTCCATTTACACTTCTTGTTGTCACAGAAAGGCTGCCAACATCATCAAAGACCCCTCCCATCCTGGTAATACTCTCGTACAACCTCTTCCATCAGGCAGGAGATACAGAAATTTGAACATATGCACCAGCAGGTTCAAGAACAGCTTTTTCCCTGCCATTGTTAGACTGCTGAATGGACTCTAGCTTCAAATAATGTTGATCTTTTTAATGTTAATTGGTTTTGTACCCCCTCCTGTGCAGTTGTAACTTTATGCTGTGCTCTGTATCAGCACCCTATGATCTGTATGTCCTTGTTTGCTATGATCTGCCTGTACTGCTCACAAAACAAAGCTTTTTCACTGTACTTGGATGCATGTGACTGCAATAAATCAAATCAAATCTCGACCATGGGCATCTTTGCACTGTCAATGCACACTGTTCCGCTTCCTGAAGTCAATGACCAACTCCTTTGTTTTGCTGATCTTTGAAGAGATTGTTGTCGTCGTACCATGCTAATAAACACGCTATCTCCGTCCTGTATTCCGTCTCATTGTTGTTTGAGATCTGACCTACAACAGTAGGGTCCATTAGTAAATTTGTAAATTTGAGTTGGTGCAGAATTTGGCCACACAGTCTTGTATCTATAAGGAGTATAGTACTGTACTGAGTACACAGCCCTGAAGATTATCGTGGAGGAGGTGTTCTTGCCTATCCGTATTGACTGTGGTCTGTTGGTCAGGAAGTTAAGAATCCAGTTACAGAGGGGTTGAGCAGAGACCTAGATCCCAGAGTTTGAGGGTGAGTTTGTTTGGAGTTATGGTGTTGAAGGTGGAGCTGTAGTCAAACATGGGAGCCTGACATGGGTATCCTTATTGCCCAGATGTTCTAGGGATGAGTGCAGAGCCAGGGAGGTGGTGTCTGCCTTGGGCCTGCTGTGTCATTACGCGAATTGCAAGCAATCAAGGTAGTCTGGGAGGCTTGAGTTAATGTTGAGCCATGATTAACATGTCAAAGCAATTCATAATTTTGGATGTTATAGCCACCGGGCATGTGATAGTCATTGAGGCACATTGCATGATATTTTCTTTTGCATCGGGATGATGGTCAATTCAAAAAAAGGTGTAAAGCTTGTTCATATTCCTTTGTCTGCCGACAGCCAGTCCCTGAATATGACTTTTCCTGTTTTTTTTCCCAGCATGAAGAGATGAGCTGTTTTACCATCTCAGTGTATGATCCTAATTTTTTTAATTGTAACTGTTAGCACACTCAGGATAAATTTCAAGGTCTTAGTAGTGCTCATGCAGACCATTCAACCGTTCCTCATCACCTGAGTTACAAGTTAATGGCAGTTTGCCAAATGTACATTTTCGTTTTTTTTGTGCTTCAAGAAGGTTTAGTCAAGTGTGGCACTCTTGTTCATGTAATCTCATGCCATTTACTTAAAGGGAGGAATGACAAGACTGCATTTGTAGTAAGGCTAATCGTAATACTGATTATTCTGAAATAAAGTTGGACAAAAAAAATTATACATTGTATATAAACAATTCCAAGTTAATATTTTATCATAGTTATGTATCAGTTGCAATGAGGGGAGACAATGGTCTAGTGGTATTATTGCTGGACTGTTACTCCAGAGACCCAGATAACATTCTGGGGACATGGGTTCGAATCCTGCCATGGCAAATGGAGGATTTTGAATTCAATATGTATCTGAAATCAGGAATCTAATGATGACTGTGAATCTGTTGTTGGTTGTTGGAAAAACCCATCTGGTTCACTAATGTCCTTCAGGGAAGGAAACTGCTATTCTTACCTGGTCTGGCCTACATGTGACTCCAGACCAACAGCAATGTGGTTGACTCTTAACTGCCCTCTGGGCAATTAGGAATGGGCAGTAAATGCTGCCTAGCCAGTGATACCCTCATTCTGTGGATGAATAAAGAAAAAATAAAAACTTAGGGTAGAAACTTTCTACAGTGGCATCATCACTGTCACTTGGAGATGTTGGGAAAACTGCTTTCAACCAAGCAACTTTGATCGTACATGTGAGCACACTGAGAAATGTCTGTCTTATGTTTTCCTTCCATGCACTTGACCTCTGTTCACATTTTATTCCATTGAAGTGCCAAGGTAATTACCTTTCTGGCTCCTTGTGTGTCCTTTTAGACTTCTTTTTGTTCAGAATTCCTCTTGCTTCCTGTACAGTATGGAACAATTTACCATAGCTAATCCACCTAACACCACATCTTTAGACTGTCGGAGGAAACGGGACCACCCAGCGGAAACCCGTGCAGATGTGGGGAGAATATACAAACTTGACATGGTTACCCAAGACTGGAATAAAACCATGGTGTTGTAAGGCAGCAGTGCTAACCACAGAGTCACTGTACCATTGTGGGTGTTTTGGGGGCCTATAATGATCAACTTTGTGCTTCCACCCAGCATTTTGATGACTGACAGGTGCATGGCATGAGGAATGCTGCATGTATTGGAAATCATTATTTGGGGTGAAAGGCCTGTTTCTGTCATTGATTCATATGACCTGTACAGAAATTGCACATTATTGATTTTAGAATTGGATTTGGACTTTATTGTCACGTCCTCAAGTACAAAAGCACAGGAGTACACTGAAAAGTTTTCAGTGTCACCACACACATTACCATCTTGGCTACAAAAACATAAGTACAAGGTAGAAAGAATTAAGGAGCAAGGTTAAAAGCTAAGTATTACAATTACTCTGAAATTAGCATTTCAAAAAAAGTGGTTACCCATTAAACATTTCTTCTTAGTATTAAGCCGAAAAATTTTAAAAAAAGTTAAAAGCTGAAAGAACTTGTGAATTGAGGCACAACTGGTATCTCGAACAAAAGACTGTCTGTCTCTGAATGGCACAGTAACGATCATATTTATTGTTATTTTACATTAAATAGTTTCTCTACCTTTCTGTTTTTGGAATGTGAGAAGTTCCATCAGGACACTTTTTTAGTGTATTTTGATAAAATAGATGTTCTATATATCTGTGTACATGTGAACAGCTTTTTCTTGTTTAATTGTAGGAAGAATGCAAACAAATATTGGCTCGCCAGAAGTCCAATTCTCAGTCGGACACTCATGATGATGAGATTTCACCACCACCTCCAAATCCAGTTGTAAAAGCAAGACATAGAAGAGGTGGTGTGAGTGCTGAAGTATATACTGAAGAAGATGCAGTGTCTTATGTTCGAAAGGTATGGCCTATTTCCATTGTAAATGCAAATAATAGTAAATGTATTATTAGTTTGATTCATAGGTAAGCTATTTTGAAATATTTTGACACAGCTGTTCAAAATTTCACTTCACGAAAACACTGCAGTGCTTGGTACTGAGCTCTTGCTGTTTGTGGTTTCAGTTGATCGTTCAGGTTTAAATGTAGACTATATGATGAAGAAGTTTGTTGATGACACAAATTGGTCAGGTTGCAAATAATAAAGATAGCTGTAAACTGCAGGAGGAAACAGCAGATTGGTCAGTTGAGCTGAACAGTGGCAAATGGAATTCAACCTGGAATAGTATGAGGTCATGCACTTGCAGGGGGCTCACAAGACAAGGGTTACGTCATGAATGGTAGGGTCCTGGATGGTAATGAATATCATACAGCGTGTAAGTCCACAGATCCCTGAAGGTAGCAGGGTAGATAGACAAGGTGGTAAGAAGGCATAAAGCTCACTTGCCTATATTATTTGGAACATAGAATACAAGAGCAGGTTATGCGAGAATGGTATAAAATGCTCATTCGGCCCCAACTGGAGGAATGTTTGCACTTCTGGTCACCACATTCTAGAAATGTTATCGTTGAGAATTGGGAGTAGAAGGTTGAGGTTTTTTTCCCTCGGAGCAGCAAAGTTTGAGAAGGGACCTAATGAAGGTGTACGAAGTAGAACGGCATAAGGTGGACAGGAAGATACCTTTCCATCTAATAGAGGCATCAATAACCTGGAATACTAATCAATAATCAATAAATTTAAGCAAAGAAATCGAGATCTAGGAGGAGAGTTGAGGGGGCACTTTCTCATTGAGGGTGTTGGGAATCTGGAACTCTGCCCAAAAGAGTAGTTGAATCGCAAGCTGTCATAACATTTCAGAAGTTTTAAGATGCCACTTGCATTTCCAAAGCCTCCAGGTCAACGAGTCAAGAGCTGAAAAATGGGATTAATGTAATCAGATCTATGTTGACACAATGGCTCAAACGGCCTCCTCTTTGCTGTAAATATCAATGCATCTGTTAGATCCACAAAATAGTAAGCAAAAAAATGCATCTTCTGTTTAAACCCCATTATCAGGATTCTTTTTAAAGGCTTATTTGTGACCATACTTTGGCTTTAAGAGATCTATTTTGACCTGTTTTCTTTGAGAGGTTGAGACAGAAGTGACGGGTGATCTGTTCCAAGCCAATAGACTAAACAGCTTGTAAGGCCTTGGGGTTGTGTTCTGCGAACAATTGGAAGAATTCAAGCAGCATGAATGGGTAGAGTCAGGCTCTCATAGCTTTCAGCAGTTGCTGGGCTATTGAAGATGAATGTGGAAGCTCTTATTCCTCTCTATCTTTTGTAGCTAAAATCTGGGGTTCTCTCTGCTGCAAAAATTACATGAGACAATCTTTTTACTGAATTTGTCTTTACTGTGTGTGTGTATGGGATGCTACTATATGGAACATTTGCTATTTAGTCGATAAATAATCTGTTGTTTTGTTAAGTTTTCCAAGAGAGTAGTTATTCTAATTTTTCATTTTGTTTTGTATTGTGTTTTAACTACAGGGTAAACAGAAAATGTGTTTTGCTTTAAAGCTGAGTAGTGTAACCAGTTGAATTACATCTGGAACAAAGAATCTTACACTGGCCTTTAAGTAAGGTAAAAGTTAGGGTTGAGGCTAGCTCCTTGATATATTCAAGGGGAGTTTGGTCTGGTCCATATCATTAGAGTTGAGAATTTGCTGTGCAAGTATTTTGGAAGGAGATTAATTTGAATTTGTAGATCGATTATGAGTACTAATTGTGTTAAATTCTATTGAGCCAAAACTGTCATGAGCATGGCTGTGATGAGAGGTGGAAGTCCTGTACCATTTTGTAGTAGATCTTGTTTATGGTTAAGTTGATGTTGAACAACACTGATCCTAGTTTTCCTGACTTGGAACAGCTTGTGTAAATCTTTGAGCATAAACTTGACCACATTAAATAGGTCATATGAAATAATTTTTTTCTACTTCGTTATTGTGAAGCGACATCTTTAAATGTAGTTCTGTCCTTAATTACATTGCAATTGAGAAATTGTAGGTGTTAACCCTTATGTGCCAGACAATTATGTTGATCGCCAGGCTGCTCCTTTTTAGTTTTATATTCAACTGTGTGAATATCTCACTAGAGTATTGAATTATGTGTCAGTAAACGTTCTATTTCTGGAAAACATAAATCTTAATAAATTGTGTGAACAGTTGGCTATAAGTTTACTTCATGACATTAGGATGACAGTGTCCAACAGTAGATTTCATTTTCCTTTATCGTTTCATAGGTCATACCAAAGGACTACAAGACAATGACTGCACTTGCAAAAGCTATTTCTAAAAATGTTCTCTTTGCTCATCTTGATGATAATGAACGGAGGTAGGTGACTGGATGACATAGATGCAATTATTGCTCACATTTACAATTTATTCCCTTGCTGTGTTTTTAATTGCCTTTTTGCTGTGCCCTCCACCTTTGTATCCTGTTTTCAGGCAGATATAAATGTTAATGTTAATCTGGCCTCTTTTTCCTTCAGCTATTAGTTGTGGTCTGATTGAATAAAGGTTAATGAATTATAGAATCATACAGTACAGAAGATGCCATTCTGCCCATCATGTCAAAAATATACCACCTGCACTAGTCCCAATTTTCCACACTAGGCCCATAGTCTTGAATGTTATAGCATTTCAAATGCTCATCTAAGTACTTTTTTTAAAAAAAGTAATCATGTTATTTAAGATTTGCTGTTACCCTTCACTCTTTACATTGTGCAGTTTGTTCCTCCTGTGATTTTTGTTTTCATCAATTACTGAAACAGAGTGGTACATTAATGCCTACATTGTCAGAAGGCAAATTTCTTTGGTCAGATGTTTAAGCTGATTAAATATGATCTTGATATAGAAAACTTTGATTAGGGTATGAAGGCTATCATAATTAGATAAATAAGATTGCAAAATTTCTTGTTTTCTTTTTCCCTTTTTTAATCGACTTTTTGTCTGAAAGTATATTCAAATAATATTATACTGGCACAAAAAGGCTTTTGTGCTCAGAAAAACAGTGGCTGCAATGCCCAGAAGTGTATTGTGCACCTGGTGCTGGCATACTCTAGGTAGAATTTGTGGTCACCCATTGGAATTCTGGCTGCATAACAGGATTCTGATACTATCTTGGTGTAGTAATTTTTCACAAAATGTCATTTTGCATTTCTGAGATTTACTTAACGTTTCTATCCATTTTCAAAATTGGAAAATCATGTTAAATATTTACAAGTGTATTTTTGCTATCTGTTGCTGTCCAATTTTGAACTTTTTAAATTAAATCATGGCGTGTAGGCATCACCGGCTAGCCCGGCGGAGAGTTGAGAGTTGCTGTGGGTTTGGACTCCCATGCAGTTCTGACCAAGAAAGGGATGGCAGTTTTCTTCCCTAAAGGAAGTAGGTATGTTTTTCTGACAATTGACAACAGCTTCGCTTTAATCACTTAGGCACTTAATTCCAGATTTTCTTTCTAGTTGAATTCACATTGTGCCATCCGGCCTTACCTGGGTCTCTGGTTTAGTGCTGTCACAACTAATACATTTATCATTACTTCATCTTGCCTGCATAATCTTGTACTATTTGATTTCTGTTTTTGAAATCACTAGTGTGTAGGCTTTGTATCAGTTTTAGCAGTAATCAATTTATGTTTACTTTTATTTTTCAACTTTAAAAATAAATGGCCTCCGGTATTGTCAGGACCATTCATAGGTATCTCTGGAATCACCCTTGATAGGATCCAAGGCACCCATTTTCCACTTATTTAAGTGGTGCCAGTGGATGAAATTTTTCATAAAGCAACCATTCTCTGGGACTGCCAGTGGAAATGGTTGCTGTTTGCACCGTGTGTTTGAAAGCAGAAATTATGCATTTCGTTTTGTAGTTTACACAAATAATCAATACAGTTTCATTTAACTTGACCTGTTGAAAATTATTTTTTTGAATTTCTAGGAGGATTGTTACATGTTCTCCCTCAAATGTTCAGTGTTCGTTTGTTAGTCATTTCCTTCTTAAACAGGTATCAGAATCCACAAACCCCACAATCCATGCATAATGATCTCGGAGCAGAAAGGATTGTTGCCATGTACTGATTCTGTTTTTCTCAGGTTGTTGAAGTTCTGCTTGCACACACACACACATGCTCTGACCAGTGATAAGTCTGCATTGATAATTTCAATTAAAATTATACTTTAACCTTTGGGATTGAGATATGATGCAAGATTACGGAAGCTAACTTTGTGTTCCCCGGATTTTATGGGGATTAAGTGAAAATTCGAATCATCGAATCCCAACAGAGTGAATGAAAACAGGCAGTTTGGCCCATCGAATGCACATTGAACCTCTGAAGAACATCCCGCCCTTATGCATCCACTAACCTATAACCAATCGTTTCCCATGATTAATCCACCAAACCTGCACATTGCTGGACACGATGGACAATTTGGCATGACCAATCCACCTAACGTACACGTCTTTAAACAACGGGAGGAAATGAGAGCACCCGGAAGAAACCTTCACAGACATCAGAGACTGTGCAAACCTTTAAGGGCAACACGGTGGCTCAGTGGTTAGCACTGCAGCCTCACAGCGCCAGGGACCCAGGTTCAATTCCAGCCTTGGGCGACTGTCTGTGTGGAGTTTGCACATTCTCCCCATGCCTGCGTGGGTTTCCTCCAGGTGCTCCAGTTTCCTCCCACAGTCCAAAGATGTGCAGGCTAGGTAGATTGGCCATGCTAAAATTGCCTGTAGTGTTCAGGGGTGTGTGGGTTGGAGGGGGATGGGTCTGGGTGGGATGCTTCAAGGGGTGGCGTGGACTTGATGGGCCAAAGGGCCTGTTTCCACACTGTATGGAATCTCATCTAATCAAACGCCACACAGCCAGTTATCTGAAGGTGGAATTAAACCTGGGTCCCTGGCGCTGTGAGGCAGCAGTGCTAACCACTGAGCCACCATGTTGTCCTTTGATTGAAATCTTTTAAGATTTCAAGGGAAACAAGGTAGATAGACAAAATATGTATCTGCTGCTTTTTTTTGATGCACAGGCCACTGAATGTAGCCTTTGCAGCTGAGAAGGAACATTCCTTGACGAATCCGTGATTAAGGGGCCGATAGAAATTACACCAAGTCTTTTAGGAGTGAAATTAGGAAAATCCCAAATTCTGCTTACACAGGGTAGTAGAATTTTGGAACTCTTCCACAAATGGAGATTAATGCTTAAAAATTGTTAATTTTTAAAATTGACATTTGTTAGACTCCATAAAAAACGGTTATGGGAACAAAGATGGATTGTGCAAATTAAGTGGCAGGTCAGCCACAACGTTGGAGCAGGCTTGAGGGGTGAACAGTCCTGTGTTCAACAGTTTTTTTTCACAGCCTTACTGGCTGTGAAGGAAATGTAATTAAAACCGTGTAAGTGTAGCATTGGTATACCAGACTAATGCCTTGGATAGCGGGACTATCCCCTGAGGAGATATCGGAAAAACTGGCTCTGTATCCTCTTGAGTTTACATGAATAAGAAGAGAAATCACAGAAGGTTATGTAGTTGGTAGTGGGATACACAGGGTAGAAGTGCAGAAAGGTGGTATCTTCAGTTGTAGCAGCATTCAAGCCTGACAAGACATTCTCAAGATAAGGGGCAAGCCATTTAGGACAAAAATTAGGGGGACTTTCTTTACCCATTAGTAACTGTTTTGGAATAAGCATGCTGTGGAAGCTGAGTTATTTAAGTATATTCAAAACGGAGATCGTTTTTTTAAAAATTATTATCACTGACATTAAAGGACGTGGAGATTCTGCAGGATTATAGTATTGAGGTAGGTGGTCAGCTATGATTTCCTATTGGAATGTGCTAAAGGTTGCATGTTGAAGTCTTCATGATTTTATTTTTTCTGGTTTGTAGCTGTGAATTGAGAAGTGAAAGGTGAAGATGACCTTTTGGACTAGGAGTGGCATCTTCCTTTTAAAAATTAAGAATAGAGCAAACAAACTGATTTTGTTCATGAGGCCAGGCCTGGATTTTAATTACTAGTTGATTCTTGTTCAAAGTGCTGTGTCGATCTTTTGACTCCAGAGAAGCGTAATGCTCAAACAGATGGCAAATATTTTGATGTTAACAGGGGTTTCACGGAGTTGCAGGGCTATTTGGTCAAACAACAAAAAATGTTAGAAATAACAAAAAGAGAAATCAAAGTTTGAATGGTTTTAAACTTTTGTCAGCAGGATTGTTGCTGCCTAAGCTACAAGACAGAGTTATGATTGTCCCCTGATTATTGAATGTTTGGAGAATAGCACCTCAGTTATAAGAATTAAATGACTATTCCTTGAAATATACTGGAAGCTGTTTGCTGTGATTGATGCCTTCAGAAACCAGGCAACATACACTCCTAGATGCCTGTGATAATACAAATTGTGAAGAATGCTTAAGTGAAGGGGCCAATTCCATCCCTCTTATTTTTCTTTTGATTGATCCCTTAACTCTGTGTGAATGGGGGCTAGAAATGGAAAAATAAAGAGTTAAATCTTAGATATTAACTAAATTACCTGTTGCTTTAACTTTGTTGTGCAAAAACTGCTATAATTAATAAATAGTTAATTATTTTGTTTAAGTTACAAACTTGGTCCCTGTATTCAAAAAGTCAGGTTAAGAACCATTGGGACAATTTTGATGCTCAGTTGAGTATTTGATTTAATCTGTGTTATGAATGTAGGGATAGGGAGGCTGATTTGATTTGGCTGCCTGCCTCCATCTTATAACGTACTCCTTTTGAATAGTTGCACATTTGTTGGGAGACCAGTTCTTTCTTTACCTTTTTTAAAGGCCTCATTGCACTTTTTTGATGAGTGGCTTTCAGTTAACAAATAAGATGAGTACTGAAATTTTTAAACAAAGTGGGCCTTACAAGTTTGGAGAAGCTGAAGATGTTGATCAGTGACATGCCTGCAGTAGATGATTTAATGAAAGTTTGAAATGGCAGAGAGTATCAACAGATCCAGGAGCAATCAAAAACTGTAGTACTGTATCATATGTAAAAGTTGAGTTTCTGAGATCATACATTAGCCTGCAAGTAGGAGGTTGACTTGGACATGGGCAGTATTTTTAGAATTGAAATCCATCGTCTCCTGTTGACTCTCCACCTAGCTGTTTAGACTTTTGCGTGAAGTGGACTGTCGTTTCAATATATACAGCAGGGTTGGCAAACAAAAGACTGCAGTCTCTCTCTCTCTCATTCTCTCTCTCTCTCTCTCTCTCTCTCTCTCTCTCTCTGTCTCTCTCTTAAATTTAGATTAGCTTCTCTCCCATACTGATATTTTCTTGTTATCTTCTGTCTAACTGAGTTTACTTCTTTGAATTCCCAAGTCTTTGGGCTGGGGAGTTGTTCATTCTGTTATAGATGAATTCTTAATCTAAGTTCCTCCTGACATGGAACATTCAACTCAATTGAATTTGTTTTTGTCTTCAACCACTCTTACCTTTGCAAGGCACCAAATACCAGCTGACTGGATTTTCTTCAAAGTGTGTCCAACAGGTAGCTAGTATTGTGGTAGAGAAATATGATCAATATTTTTAATTTGAAGGGAAAAGTACAATCTAATAATATTATTTATTACTGTGTATTGTAACAAACAATCATGAAAACTGACAATAGGAATGGAAATATCTCCAACTATTTGAATTTGAAAATAGAAGGACAAGGACTGCATTTGTGATATGCTTTGGATTTATTTTATTGAGTATCTGAACATAAAATGCTGCAACTACAAGGCAACTACTGATCATGAATTAGTGCATTGTAGTATATAGAACCTGACTCCAACAACGTGACATTACCTTTAACCAGACTTGGACTTTATCTTTCATCAAAGCAGGTGCAGAGCATTGAATATGTCATCCGTGGTTATACTGGTGCTTTTTGAAAGCACTAAATATTGTTCAGAGAAAAATCAAACTTAGGCAAATGAAAGAAGAGGGGAACAAAAGACGGATTTATACAGTGCCTTTCATGACCACTGGGTGTCAAAAGTTCTTTCCAACAAGCGAACCAAAAAAAAAACTTGCATTATATTTCCCTTTCCACAACCACTGGATGTCTCAAAGCACTTTTGCACTCAGTGAAATACCTTTTCAAGTGTCATCATGTGGTAATGCATTAAACAGAGTGGCCCGTTGTGAATGCCAGGCTCCGTCAAAGAACAATGTGATTTTGAGTCTTTTTCCACCTTGATGATAAGGAGAGAAATGCACGCTTTGTCTCTAATGTTAACTCTCCCTCATTCTTCTTGGAAATCATGCCATATTTTTTATATCAGCGTCATGGGGTACATGAAATTGTGGTTTCATGTCTCATTTGAAAGAAATCTCTTCCAATATGTTTCTCCAATGGGTTATCAGCACTTAGACTTTTCTGCCCAAATCCTGGATTGGTACTTGAATCTGTAAAGTTCTGACTGAAGAATAAGAGGGTTATTGAATGAAGCTGAATTTTGAAGATGGCACATTGCTAAATCAGTGCTTAAATTCTGGTTGAAGTTGAAAAATCTGTGCTGAAAATGAAAAGATCAGGGTTCACCTTGGAGACCACTATAAACTGAAAGATGGTGAGATTGCATCACATTTTGATTTTTAAAAGCTTTAATATTATAGGAAGAATTAATATTGAAAAGGGCAGAACATTTTCCAGCTTTATTTCTAAGGAAAGAATGAATTTTTGGGAATTAGTGTGAAGAGTTGGTTTCTACAATGAGAATGTACTGGACAAAGGATCATCTTTTGAAGCTTCGGTGGCAAACTGAATGAAATTCAGAAGACCAGTGACCATAATTCTGTTGATTAAATAAGAAATAAGAAAGATGCACATTAAAGGCTAGAGGTGAGACGTACTAATTTGTTTTTGGCACCTTCAACACTTCAAGCCAGTTTTGTTTGCCATTCAACATCTTTTAAGTATGAGCCATGGTAGATATTCTCTACGATTGAAAGTTCAAACCAAGTATTATATGCAATTCTGTCATTTCATCCATCGTAACAGTTTCATCATTGTTTATTTTGAATGGCTCCACTCGCTGTCTAATCTCTATTTATGACAAACTCAAGTTCTCTAAATTAATAATTTTTTCAACATCTTGACTTTCCTTATCTATTACATCAAGGAAGTTAAAAACTGTGTGATGTGCATCTTGTAGAAATTATCCTGACATTTTTCCATGCTTCCCTGTTTTGAAGAACTATGTAGTCCGTTTGGTTTTTCCATAGGTAATCATAAATCTGAATTTAACTTTCTTGATCAGATTACATTTCAGAACGTAATCTTAGAAGGAGATGTTGCACAGAAGTTTTAGGAGAAGCTGTCATTATTCACGTGGAGTAACTGTGTCTCCAGCTGATGTGACCTTTCAAGTGTATTCGTTATGCTCATTTTACTTGGGAATGTTATTTCCAGAACCAGTTAGATTTAGTCAGAAGAAGAGAATTTGTCTTCCATAGTAGCTCCTATTTCTTTGAAGTAGAGCTTTCGTTTCTGTCAATGTATGTGAAATTTTGCCTTTGGTTCCTTGTACATTGTTTTAGCTTAACATTTTAAATCTTTTAGAATGGGAAACAAGATTTGTGGTGGGTTGCTTGCCATAAGAGGTGACTCATGAAAAACGTGTGCATTTTTTGACTTTTGTTGAGTTGTACAGGACCAGTGTCTGATTGGAGAACTTTTTTTTAAACTTTGGGATGTGTAGTATCATCATTTTATTGATATTAATGTAATGATCGGATTTTGTTGATTTCTCATAACTTCTAAGTACATTATTGATCTACAAATTTGATTTAATTGCTAATTTTGTTTTTATTCTAAATTGACCAACAAGATTATAGGTCTTTTCTTGTACTATATTTTCATCACAAACCACCTAAAAGCCTACCATGTTAGTAAGTTAATCTGTTCTTTTCAATATTCTGGGTATTTGATGTTCATGGAAATTTGTGGTTTGGCACTAAGTAAAAGAAAATTTAAGTATAAAGTGCATGGTTTATTCTAGGATTTCTTTTATCTATTTGATTCTACTTTACTTCTTTTGTGGCTACTTGGGTAAAAAAGTAACCTTTAATTATATTCTGATTTTATAAGCGGAAATAGAGAATTTTTCCTGAAAGTTTCTTTAACTAATGCATTACTGTACCTTTTACAAAATGTTTGAGGTGAGGTTTAGAAAAGGGTAACTGTATTTTGAAACACTTATGTTAAATGCTAAGCACTTTGCAAAAGATGGCATTTCCTTTTCATGATGGCTTTTTAAAAAATTGTCATGAACAAGATCAATATCCAAAGATTAGCTTGATTTTTATAAATAAATTCTGTTTCAACAAGAATGCCAGCTGGAAGAGTTCATGAGTGTTTGTAATGCATGTTTTTCGAACATCAGATTCAGTGAACTTTAAAATGGCAAGTAAAGTTGTTGAAACAATCTCCCTAATGGAGAGATGGTTGATTCTTGCCCTACTTGGTTGATGGACATAAATGACAGAACTGTTCATGAGTTTTTATTTTTAAATTCAGTTTTCTATATTATCGCTGTTAAAACAGTTAATGATACAAGTTCAGACTTTGGCACCATTGGATTGCTTTATGCTTGTAAACATGGATGACGGCAGATACTTTCAGTTGTTTCACAATTAGCTTTGACTGGAAAGGTGGTTAGTATGGAGGAGCTTTGAATTGGATCTGCAAACTAAACCAGTGCTTCAGTTCCTCTAGTGTAATTAAGCAGCATGATCAGCAATATAGAACTTTAGGATTTAGGCATAGGAGTAGGCTACTTGATTCTTCAGTCATGCACTGCCATTTGATAAGATCGTAGTTGATCTTCAGATTGCAGTCTCTATTCCACTTACCTGTTTGCTTCTATAACCCTTGACTCCTTTTGTCTCTCAAATAAAGAAACCAAACATTAAGGCAGATAAAACTACAAAAAAAAAGTGGGAAGTCAGCAGAGTAGGATGACATAGAAAGATACAAAGGCATGATTGAGAGGAAGACCTTAGGAGAAAGCTTGGACAAGCTAACAGTCAAATTATTATAAATATTTTGAGATATAAAACAGAACATAGAACATTACAGCACAGTACAGGCCCTTCGGCCCTCAATGTTGTGCCGACCTGTCATACCGATCTCAAGCCCATCTAACCCACACTATTCCATGTACGTCCATATACTTATCCAATGACGACTTAAATGTACCTAAAGTTGGCGAATCTACTACTGTTGCAGGCAAAGCGTTCCATTCCCTTACTACTGTCTGAGTAAAGAAACGACCTCTGACATCTGTCCTATATCTTTCACGCCTCAGTTTAAAGCTATGCCCCCTCGTGCTTGCCGTCACCATCCTAGGAAAAAGGCTCTCCCTATCCACCCTATCTAACCCTCTGATTATTTTATATGTTTCAATTAAGTCAACTCTCAACCTTCTTCTCTCTAATGAAAACAGCCTCAAAAAGTCCTTCAGCCTTTCCTCATAAGACCTTCCCTCCATACCAGGCAACATCCTAGTAAATCTCCTCTACACCCTTTCAAAAGCTTCCACATCCTTCTTATAATGCAGTGACCAGAACTGTACGCAATACTCCAAGTGCGGCCGCACCAGAGTTTTATACAGCTTCACCATAACTTCTTGGTTCCCGAACTTGATCCCTCTATTGGTAAAAGCTAAAACTCTGTATGCCTTCTTAACAGCCCTGTCAACCTGGGTGGCAACTTTCAAGGATTAATGGTGAAGGGGAATGTGTCATTGCAAACAGGTGCTACTGGAGAATGATGCCTTGCTGACTTAATACTTGCCTTCATGTTAAGGAAGTATGACACACAAATATCAAGGTTGGCATGCATTTGTGAAAAGTAGGTCAACACTGACCCATTTTCTTGAATTCTTTGAGGTTACTGAAATGTTTCTATGGAATAGGGTATGGATTTTTTTCGATAGAGATTCTAAAAGACGTTGGATAACATGTCTGCAAAATTGAGTTTTAGCATAAGTGCTTGGAATTGGTGTGACTTGAGTTGGCAGTTGGTTGAAAAGGAGGAGACAAAGTAGTGATGAAGTGACATTTAAAGCGTTTTTCTTCTAGTGCAAAGGGTTGTACATATTTTTGACTTTGCAAGTTCCCATGTAGTTAATAAAAAACGGTGTGCTGTAGAACAATACGCTTCCCTTATTATTGGCCTGCTTCTTCTGTAAAGGTATACTGTGATTTGCTTTCATTATATTATCTCATCAAGCTTTACAGTAATGGCTATATTCAAATCATTAATAAGAATTCCACAAATGCAAACGGATGTCTCTTTCTGCTTCCACAGCTATATTCCATTTTTTCTTGAGGTTTTTTTAAACCCAGGCTTTCATATGCCTGCCAGGCTAACAGCTGGGTCAATCACTGGCCTTGAAAAATAGATGCAACAGTTGCTATGTTTTCAAATAACAAAGATGGCCTTTGAGGGAAGGAGAACAGCTGCAAGATTTGACACATCATCCATTGTCAGCTGCAGGATGCAAAACATGTGACTGTGTTGAGGAGCATGAAATCAAGTTGCAAGCATAAGAACAAAGTACAGTAAATATTGGTTGCCCTTGATAGCATATTCTTTTGTGTATAAATGTGTATTTGATTTCCTCTCTTCCATCCCAAAAAAATTTGTGCTTGAGTTACTGTATGCTCTGGCACCATTTAAAATATGAATTTTCCAAGACTACTTTTATAGAATGCACATATTTAGTTGTATGGAGAAAATGGCTGTTGGAATAAACAGACATAGTGTTTGTTGTGCTAACAAATGAATTATTGCTCAAAAGCCAGTCTTTTCAATACTACTAGATTTTTTTTTCAGTTCAAGCATTGAGGCAGCAAACATTGCTTCAAGATGAGAGGGTTATATTCTGACAAGTCACTGGATTAATTTGGCTAGTGTCTGCAGGTTAGAAGAATGAGAAGCAGTTGAATTGAAAGAAAAATTCCGAATGGGCTTGACAGGGCAGAGTGTTTGGTTGTTTGTTTGTTTCTTTGGATGGGGAATCTTGAATATGGGGGTTTAACATCAGGATAAACTATCCTACTTTTTCGCAGGATGTTTATAACGTGCAAACATTTGTCCTATCTACAGAGAGAAGGCATTTGAGAGGTTGTGATAGTACACTATATCAATTTTCTTTGTTTTTATTAACATTTGAAATAGTATTGTTAATAATTACATTACAATTAAACATGCATTCAAATGAAATTCCAGTCAAACATATAGTCAATGTACTTAATGTTCTTAACAGTATTACCCATTGTGCAAATTTATGTCTGATAATTGCACTTTAAAGATACTAGATGTCCATGTGAAATAATTGTGATAAGTTTGAAGTTTGTTTTTAATGCTATGCAGCAGCAGTAAAATTTAATACCATTACGGTGAATAATTTGAATTCACAGTTTTTGAGGGAAGTTTAGTCTTTTACTTTATGGTTAAGCTATTGGGTCTTGAAATCTCTGAATGCTGCACAGCTTGATTCGGTATTATTCACTGTCGTACCTGATCTATGTTTGGTACTATTTTGATACAACCTTCCCCACACTCTGTCTTGCGGTAGCTCCCAGTGCCTAGCCTTCGGAATTGCAGTTTCTGTCCTTGTTGCATCACTGCGCAGCATCGAGGAGAGGCACTCCCCTACCAACCCAGGATCCACCTTGACATACTAGAGCAACTCCACCCTTTCCCTGGCTGGCAATGCACTCCCCATGACAGAAATTAACAACACCCCTCCCACAATGAGGTGGTGGAACTCTGCAACAACCTATGGCCCACAGTCAATGCAACAATCCAGGGAGTCACTGAACCCAATCATATTGGAGCAGCCGTCAGCTGTGACTCATGATGTGCAGCAGGAACCCTACAGCCCTGAATGCCACCCCAGAGAAAAATTGACAAAGGATGTTGGTTGTGGCTGGGCTGTTGGCCAAAAGCAGGCAATAGGAGGCCAGTGCCCCACAAGCAACCAAGAAGAGCAGCCCCACTGAGCAGTGGCCTCACTGGAACCCAGAGGCAGTTTGAGAAAGGCCAGTGAGATGGGCTGGTCTAATCATCCCAAGAGCAACCCATCTTTTTTTCTTAATATAGTGAACCTCAGTTAGTGAGTGTTTCAGGCAAACTGCTAATTATCATCCTTCTAAATTGCCTTTGAAAATTATGGAGGCAGAACACAACCTGAAACACCTGCTGTCTGGATGTTTGAGGTGCACCTATAATGTTGTTAGGCGTTGAGGAAGTAACAATTAAGTATCAAAGGTACACTCTGTTTATTGACGTGTAATGTATGTGTAGTGTTCATGTCATAGTGCCAGGCAAAATAAAGTGTACTATGTTTCCAGTTACGGTACCAATAACTTAGGGATTCTTTCCATTTATAAGTTCTACCACTGTCTTTGTACTGACACACGTCACCCACTTCTCTTTGCCTTTTCAGTTTATCAAGGTGCCTCTTGGATAATCATGTTGTGGAGAATGCAATGATTTTGGGGTCTGTGGCCAACTTCTGCTATGATACATTGATCCAGAGAATTAATTTTTGATGCATTGTTTTCCATTCTATGACATAATGAAGTTTCTGAACTAGATAAAAGAGGAGCTTAAAGGGTCACCAGACCTGAAACATTAACTGTTTTTCTCCTTCACAGATGCTGTCAGACGTGCTGAGCTTTTCCAGCAACTTTTTGTTTTTGTTCCTGAATAAAGCAGCTGCAGCTCTTTCAGTTTTTAAAAGGAGTTCATGCTGTAGCATCCTGCTTCATTGAATTTTAAACGTTTTTGATGAAATGTTATTGAATCACATTTGGGATGATATCCACTCTTTGAACAACATCAGTCCAGTAGAAACTTATCCAAGGAAAAACAAGCCAGAGCCCTGTCTTGATATACCTTGAAACAAAAAGATAATAAGGCTGAAAGACTTCAACTGTCCATTTTCAATATTTTTTGCATTTGCTAGTTGCTCACCATTTCTGCAAAAGTTTTCAATTCTGTGTTATAGCTCCTCAAAGTTTATTGTGTTTTGTGTCTTACCTTGCTCTATTCCACCTTTTCTTCTGTCATCTTCTTCAACTGACACAGTTCGAAGGAGTGGAATGCTGTCTTTTAATCCTTACACTTCGCATTTTTCTCCATTTTCAAGGTATGCTAGATAGCATCAGTAATAGTTTACAATAAATTTGGGAAAATGTTGCAAGAATATTATGGCTCAAGTTTTCCATACCTTTGAGAAGTTGTGGACAATGCTGAGAACAAAGAAATGGGAAGAAATGGGAACCTTGAGGAGAAAATGGTTTTCATTTGTTCCTGTTGAGGTTTAAACTAATTTCGGAATAACACTATTGAACGATGACTTATTATTTGCATCTCAATATTAGCCTAACTCCCCTGATTTCTGTGTGATTTCTAAATATCAACTCCATCCGCAAGTAAGCAGATGGTGCAAATTCCTAAATTATAAACCAGAATGGGTACTTGGCAGCTGCAAGCATGGTGTCTGTTTGTTTGCTCAGGTCTTCATCCAGCTTCTCCTTCATGCTTCATGGACGCCATCCTTCTCCACTCTGCAGTCATGTCACATAAATAATTACTGCAGAAGTTCAGAGCTCAGTGAGTTGGGTAATTTATTGGCATGGATTAGTTAAAACTGAAGACAGTCAGCATTAATGGGTCTTTTTCCAGTCGGGAAGATGTAACTAGCGGAGTGCCGCAAGGATCTGTCCTAATGGCCTCAGTTACAAACTGCCTATAGAAATAAGGAGGGGCCAGAGTCTGATGTATCCTTATTTGCTACTGATACAGAAATAGGTGGGAGGTTATGTTGTGATGTAGATGTAAAGAATTGGCAAAGGGATATAGATAGGTTGCTGATGGAATTTAATATAGTGAAGTGTTTCTATGGCAGAAAGAATCAAAAAGCAAACTATTATTTATTTAAATGGAGAGAGTCTTCAAAAAACTGTCACATATAGGAACTTGGGTGTTCTTGTGTGTGAAATACAAAACATTAGCTTGCAAGTACAACAAATAATTAAGATAAACGGAATTTTGTCTCTAGTCCAGAGTCAACTGCACAATAACTATACAAAATGACTTCCACCTCATGGAGAGTTGGCAGTCAGAGTTACTGTTTATCTCCATGGAAAAGGATTAAACTGTTTGAATTTGAGGCCCTGCGATGGGGAATTGCATTAATCTTGTATCTACTGGATCTGTAATGCGACCCATTGAACATCACACTGCACTTACTCAGCAAGCCATTTATTGTCCAAATCAGCTAAGCAAGTGTAGTCACACAAGCTAACTTAAGTGATCTATGTTTGACATTTCTGAAATGGTATCATTGAAAGTAAATACTTCACAGTTGTCACATTTGTACACTGACCAGTAAGTATTGAAGGACATGCAATGTGTGAGGTTTTGGTGGTGGTAGTAGTGGTGTAGAGCTTTCATGGTGGCCAGAATTCTGTTTCTCCATTGTAGTGTGAACATTTAAGTTGTGAAGGGTACATACCTCGGAGCTCCTTAGAGGTGTGACATTGACCTCCTCACGAAACCTCATACCACATTGTCAGGGCATAACCTTAAGATTCATTGTGATTTCATGGCTCAGGAGTGCTGTCAATTAAAAGTTCAGTTTCTGACATTGCCCACAGATTATGTGCTCAAACATCTGTCACAGACATAGTTGTTGCCAGAGTCTTTGTGATCTTGAATCGACTCTGAAGACAGTATCAAAGGAAAGAGCAATTGCAATGTTGTCAGAACCCAACAGAACAGCAACTTTGTGATGTTGCATATCTGCAGAGGGATAAACAGCAAGTGAAGGTTCACTGAGGAGGAGGAGAATGATACATTTCCACGTTTGCAGGCTTCTCTGTCATTTTCTGCAGCTCTCTGAATTACACTTAGGTGCCTATTTAAAATATCACAGGACGCAAATGTGAACTATGTCATCTTCTGGAGCAGAACTTATGCCCAGAAGGAATGGGTAGCCATTCATCCCTGCGTTCACTAATGTCACAGCTGCTCTAAATTTCTATGCCATTGGCTTGTTTAAAGGAGCAACTGAGGAGCTGGGTGCAGCCTCCAAATCTTGGCATTCAAGTGCATCACATTTCTGCAAATCATGAATGTTCATGTTCTTCTCTTGCAACAAATTATCATTGTTGGTTCTCCAACAATGCTTTAAGAACAATTTATCAACATGCTGTGGAATTTGTCAACAAAAATGGCTTCCAGTCCATCAAATGCAAATTATGGAGGAGGATTGATGCTAGTTTTGGGTGCCTGCACCATATACTGTGACTGCAATGGTGCTTGGGTACCAGAGAATTCATGCGTTCTTGTCTCCTTCCAAAGTCCTCAGGCAGTGCGTGGGTGGCTGTTGAGAAACTAGGGCAACCGCTTCCAAATATTTGAAATCCTCAAACTGATGTAGAATGAAGATACATACTCCCCATGCTCCTATTAGGATTATTCTGAAGCTGACCATAGGACTCCTATAGATGTCTGGACTGCTCCAATGAAGTCTTCTAGTGCAGCCAAGAAAGGGTGTCCTTCATCACTTGCATTCTGCTCCTTATCATTGGAGTTGACAAAATAGAGGTGTCCTGGATGCAGAAGACATGGGAGATCGACAGCAATACGCTGAGGATGAAGAGACGAATGAAGATCAAGGTTTTGACAAATTAGGATGTCCAAAACAGCATAACAGTGCAACGTATTATTGAATGTGGGAAGCTAATTGAAATTTGCTTCCAAGATTAATAATCTGAGTCTAGGCTTCTATTAATTGTGCAACATTCTGTTGGTTATTTGACAAGCAGCCTCTGCTCAGTTAAAGGACCTGTGGACCTTGTTATTGTTGGAATCTTTCATCTTTTTAATTGCTGAATAAATGTTTTATGATCTGTCTGATTGTACTTGTATCTTTGGTGATGTCACTTTCAAGTATCTATGTATAATGTGATCTCCTAACATTTAGGGTAAAGACAAAGTCGCTGTAGTCCTACCAGACCACAAAGCTGCTGACTGTTTAGAGAGAGACAGAGACATCTGTTGCTGATTCATGATGTCTGAGGCTGCCTGCAGTCAAGGAGTCGCTTGTTCATGTGACATCAGAATTGCTTAGTTATTATAGCTTGTTTCATCATTGGGATTCCTGAAGAGATTGCTTATCTCTCACATGAATGTGATTATACACTTAATGCTGAGGTTCTGGGAAGTGTTGCTGAACAGAGACTTTGGAACCCTGGTTCATAGTTCTTTAAAAATGGAGTCACAGGTAGATAGGATAGTGAAGGAGGTGTTTGGTATGCTTGCCTTTATTGGTCAGTGCATTGAGTATAGGAGTTGGGAGATCATTTTGGGGATGTAAAAGACATTAATTAGGCTAATATTGGAATACTGTATTTGATTCTGATCTACCTGTTAGAGGAAGGATGTTGTGAAACTTGAAAGGGTTCAGAAAAGGTATACAAAGATGTTGCTAGGGCTGGAGGGTTTGAGCTGTAGGGAGAGATTGAATAGGCTGGGATTGTTTTCGCTGGAGTGTCAGAGATGGAGGGGTGACCTAGAAGTTGATAAAATATGAGGGGCATTGATAGAGGCTTTTCCCCAGGGTGGGGGAGTCCAAAACCAGAGGGCATAGGTTTAAGGTGAGAGGGGAAAGACTTAAAAGGGACCCAAGGGGTAACTTTTTCAAGTGTTAATGAACGTGAATTTACAGAACTGTAAGGTTACTTACATTTATGTCAACTGGGCCATCTATGTGCTTTCAGTAAGTTTTCTTTCTTGCCTTTACCTCCCAGTATGTCTTCCTCACCTGAAGTGGAGGGAGCCTGCTCTATCATCGCCCTTATGTGCCTGGAAACTCGGACAGTTGTCCACGAGGAAATTTGGAATTCGATAGCCCAAGTCTAAGCAGTATATCCTAGCAAGATGCAGAATTTCTGTCGGCTTTTGAGTGACAAGCAGGTCGACAATAAGACCGTAGAACACAGGAGCAGAAATTAGGCCATTTGGCCCATTGAGTCTACTCTGCCAATTGGTCATGGCTCATAGGTTTCTTAACCCCATTCTCCTGCTTTTTCCCCTAACCCTTGACTCCTTTCTAGGCAAAAATGTATCTATCTCTGTCTTAAATGTACTCAATGACCTGGCCTCCACAGCCTTCTGTGGCAATGAATTTCATCCGTTCACCACTCTCTGGCTGAAGACTTATCTCCATTCTAGAGGGTCTTCCCTTTTACTCTTAAGTCTGTGCTCTTGGGTCCTTATCTCTCCTATCAATGGAAACATCATCCCAATGTCCCCTTTGTCTAGGCCATTCAATATTCTGTAAGTTTCAATTAGAAGCCCCTCATCATTCTAAACTCCTTTGAGTATAGACCCAGAGCCCTTAAAAGTTCCTGATGTGGTAAGCCTTTCATTCTTGGGATCATCCTCGTTAACCTCCTCTGGACACTCTCCAGGGCCAGTATGTCTTCGCTGAGGCATGGGGCCCAAAATTATTCTCAATACTCTAAATGCGGTCTGACCAGAGTTTTATAAAGCCTCCGAAGTACATCCGTGCACATTCTAGTCCTCTTGAAATAAATGTCAACATTGTATTTGACTTCCTAATAACTGCCTAGTCAACCTGCAAGTTTACCTTAAGAGAATCCTGGAATAGAAGTCCCAAGTCCCTTTGCACTTCAAATTTTTGAATTTTCTCCCTGGTTAGAAAATAGCTCATGCCTCTATTCTTCCCACCAAAATGCAGGTCCTCACACTTTCCCACGTTATACTCCATCTGCCACTTCTTTGCCTCTGCTCATAACCTGTCTAAATCCTTCCGCAGCCTTCTTGTTTCCCCAATGCTACCTGCCCCTCTACCTATCTTTGTATCATCTGCAACTTAGCCAGAATGCCCTTAGTTTGTTTGTCTAGATCATTAATATATAACGTAAAACATCGTGGTCCCAACACCTTTCCGTAATCCTAGCCACTATTGGAGGAGCTGGGCACCTCAGGTGACCTGAAAAGAAGCTTGTAGGGTTCCTGCATTTGGTTTCTTCCTCTGAACGCTTGTAGCGGTCACTCTGTCCCTTCCCCTAAGGGAGACATCTGGAGTGAGCTCAAAGCATCTTTAGCTACAGAGGTAGATTCTAAATCTGTGCACAAATCCTCCTTATATTCATTTTTGGGATATGAAAATTGCTGGCCGAGCCAGTACTTTGCTGCCCACAAGAAACTGGTGGTGATCTACCTCTTTGAACTACTATTCATTTGCTTTTGGTTGACTCAATGCCATCGGGGAGGAGGTTGCAGGATTTTGACTCAGTGACACTGAAGGAATGGTGAGGTCAGAATTAGAATGAGATTATTGTCAAGTGTACTCAAGTACAGGAGCGCAGTGAAGAGTTTACAATGGGGTCTTTCATGGCGTCATCTTAGGTACAAAGTACCTAGATACAAGTTTTGGATACAAAATAGAGAAACACAGGCAAGAAGTTATATTATGAATCACTAAGGTAATGTAAGTTAGAAAATGAGAATGAAGTTAAAAGGATAAATGTTAGTCAGATAAACATTACAGTGCAGTAGATCAGCGCAGATGGGTTCCACACGTGGTCTGACTGTGCTTGCATGCCGCTGACCACCATACCAGTCCCCAGTCCAGCAACTGTCCCCATTCGCCATGCCTCCAGCCTGCTTTGCTCCGGCCCTCAGCTGCTCTGCTGCAGTCCATGTCTCCAGCTAAGATCAGGGTGGTGAGTCTTTTGCCTGAGACTGAGAAGGTCCTGGTCTCCAGCAATCGTCTGACTATCAGAGACCTAAGGCGTTTCTAATTTGACTTACTGCAGAGATATGTCAGCAATGTGTTTGCCAGATAGTGATCCCAAGTCTAATCTAAATAGAGAACCTATTGATGTGAAAGTCTCTGTATTGGTTTAGCAGATGAAGGCTTTGCCTATGCATTCACTGAAGGCTGAACGGCTTCCTCATCAGAGATGGACATAGAGCTGAGAGTTGTAGGCACTAGTTTCTATTTGGCTGTAACAAAAAAAATGACTGCAGATGCTGGAAATATGAAAAGTAAACAAAAACTCCTGGAGAGACTCATCAGGTTCAGAACAGAGGGTACTGAAGAATGTCACTGGATCTGAAGTGTTAACTCTTTTTAAAGGCGCTGCCAAACCTGCTGAGTTTTTGTGGAGTTTTCTTTTTGGGTGCTGCTAGAATCTGCATAAGAAATGTGAAGGAATTACCTGTCCAAGAAGGATAGAAACTTGCACCTGTTAGGATTCATTTGACACTGGTTGTGAGGTGAAACAATGCAGCACAGCAGAATTCAAGTAATGGGGTTATTTGGATACTGAGGACCCCCATTCTCAATTGAACAGCCGTGCTCTTCTCCACCTAACTGAATAATTTTCTCCTCATCTGGAGCGAGGAACCTCAGTTCCACCATGAGAGTTGTAATCTAAGTGTATTACTGAGATGTGCTGTGGCAGAGTTGGAGTGAATGGTGGCCCTGTGAGTGTGACGTAGTACAGAGAAAATCATATCACTTATCCATGCAAAAGGTGATTGCCCTTCTTCGGCAGTGCTTTGAGTTCCTTCTTCGCGACAGCACTGCATTGACCTCAAATGCTATCGCCGTTCAGACTCGCTGAGTGGTGTGGCCCCCCTGTGATGGTCAACAGGATAAAGCATTGCCCTCCTCTCCACCACTCAATATGCTAGCACCTGCAGGCCCATGATTACAAAATGGGGTGTTGGCTTTCCTTTCTGGGCCATATCCACAGTTACAGTTGTTGTTGAATGCCACACTGCAAGGACATGTTCCTGGCTTGGAATGTATGAAGTGATTTGCAGCTAGATTTTTAAAATGGCATCAACAGTAAGGATGCTGGAAGGCCCTGACAGTGGTAAACATTTCCACCTCTCCTGTTGTATGATCCCACAAGAAACATAAAACACAGAAAATAGATGCAAGAGTAGTCCATTCAGCCCTTGAAGCCTGCACCACTATCCAATATGATCATGCCTGATTGTAGAATTTCAGCATCCCACTCCCACTTTCTTTCCATACCCCTTTACTCTCAAGGGCCATGTCCAGCACCCTCTTGAATATATCTAACAAATTGGTCCCAACAGCTTTCAATGGTAGAGAATTGCACAGGTTCACAACTCTGAAGAAATTCTTCCACTTCTCAGTCCTGAAGAGCTTACCCCTTATTCTTAGACTGTGACTCCTAATTCTGAATGTCCCCAACATTGGGAATGTTCTTCGCCCATCTAGCCTGCCGAGTCCCTTCAGGATTTGATATATTTCTGTGAGATCCCCCTTCATTCTTCTAAATTCCAATGAGTACAACCCCAATCACCCCAGTCTTTCTTTGTCAGCCCTGCCATTCCGGGAATCAATCTGGTGAACCTTCACTGGACTCCGTCAGTAGCAACAGTGTCCTTCCTCAGAAAGGATCTATTTATTCCAACTGTATGCTTCCTGTTTGCCAACCAGTTCTCTATCCATGCCAATACGTTATCTCTGATATCATGAGCTTTAATTTTGCTTACTAATCTCTTGTGTGGAACATTGTCAAAAGCTACAGAAAGGTGCCACAGAACCTGGATGCATATTTAATGAAGTGCAAAGTGGATGATTGCATGAGAAAGGTCTCCCTTGCCCATGGTGAACAGGTGCCATATACCTCATTCACCAAAATGCTAACTCCATTTGAGCTCAAAACATTCTGTGGATATCAGAAAGAGCTGTTATCCACATTTTATAAATGCAAATCTAACATATGATGGGAAAATCTATTGAGATTCTAAACAACTGGTCTTACTATTTGCTGTGATTGACAGATTCTAGAATAAAGTATAATTAACGTGATTTGTTTTTAGAATGAACAGTCTTAGATAATTAGCAATAGGGAACAAGATTGTGCCATCTGATCCATCAAGCCCGCTTTGTTATTAATAAGATAAAGGCTAATCTAATTTTGGCCACGTCAGTTTTCCTAACTGCTGCTCCATAAACTTGGATTCCTTTGCCAATTAAAACACTGTCTAACTCTGCCTTCAATACATTTAATGAACCAGCATAAATAATTCCACAATGTCATGCCTCTAAAGTGTAATGACAAGCTAGAAAACTTAAGTTTCTGTCTTCTGATTATACCTGAAACATTTCAGACAAATTGCTTTTTAAAAGGACACACATTAGCAAATGGCTACTGTGACCATCTGACCATAGATTGCAGCAAGTCCAGAACACAGGTGTGAAATAAATGAAATTGTATGCAGTGAAATGACCACTTCATTGAAAGACATTGAAACTAAGCACCTGAGTCACGTACCAAGCAATTCCAGTCTGTATCTCTTCTTTTAATTTGGACTTGGATGATAATTTGAAACACTGGGAGATGAGAGGTTCACCTGCCAGTTTGCCAGCTTGGAAAGATGATAAAGCAAGACTGCAGAAAGTACGCTGGACTGTATTTCAGCAGCTTCTGAACAACAGAGCAGAAAGACTGAAAGTGGATTTTTAAGCAAGAACTATAAGACTTTCTCGCTCTGTCTCGCTATCATCACCTTCCCTCAGCATATTGAAAACAGAACCTGGTGAGAAAGTAACTTGGGGAAACACAACGTAACAAGAACTCAAAGATATCCATGAACTATGCTGTGGATACCAGTCAACAAATAAACAATTGTGGCCATTGGCTCAAGACGATACTGCGAAGAGTTTTTACAAACTATATAACCCTTATTCTTCCTGTATGTACAAAACTTTAGCAAGTTTATTAAAACTTACTGTGTTTGTGCATCTGGTGTTGCTTTTTTTCCTAAGTTAGCTTGTAATACAAGTCTTTCGCCTTTCACTCAAAGACTTTTAATCGACTCATTTTGATCGTGTTAACTGCATCACAGCTCGATGTGTCATAAAGGTCCGTGCTGAAATAAAGATATTTGTTGTGAATAACTAAGAAGGGTTTAAAAAGAGCGGAACCAAACCACCCACCTGGTTATAACAAAAGACTAACAAACTGAGAATAGAAATTCCTCCTGGTCTTCGGCTTAAATTCAAGACACCTTTACTTTTAAACCATGCCCCATTTCAAGCTCTGGATTCCACTTCAAAAGGAAGCATTCTCCTGGAATTTACCTAGTCAAATCTCCCCAGGATCTATATTGCTTTTACTGTTGTGAAGTTATCGCTTGTGGATCAGTTGAAGTCTGCATGTTAAGACCTTAATTGATGTCAAAATGGTAATAGTACCTTAGATTTTCAGCCAGTGTGACCAGAGGTCTGACATTTAGCTCAATAACTTGTTTGATTCCTTTATTATTACAAAACAATATCATTAAATAAAGATTTTGACTTTTGGTTTGCATCATGACTCTTGCCAACGATTTGATCTAACTTCACAGGTATTGTTTATTCATCGTAGCTGTGTGTTCATAATTTCATCAGAATAGACATTTTAAATAAACTGGGACTGGACTTCATTTTGGATAAAACACCATTTGAAAATTTAAGTAAGCAATTAAATTGTCTGCCAAATCTTGCTCCTGATGGTGGTGTTTGGAACGTAGTTACACTCATGGGATCATACCTTACAGATATAATGTAAGACTGTTGTTTGACAAGTTTGTTCGACAGCTCTCCCGATTTTCGCCCAAACACCTACCCCTCCACCCCAGATGTTAGCAAGGAGGACTTTGCAGGATCTTTCTTTGCTGTTGTCATTTCCAGTGCCTAGGTTGATGCCAGGTGGTCCATCTCGGATCATTTCTTTGTTGAGACTTTTAACAGTGGTTAGAACTGTATTTTTCTCTAACCGAATACAGTTTGTTGCAGGAGAACATGCAAATTACATTTGTAAATTTAAACCCTGTCACTTTAGTCTTCTGATGTGACTGAAATGCAGTTACCCCATCAGATACTATGTGATTGGGAATTGTAATTTCAATATGTGCAGTCAACTTTTTGGCTCAATGTTTTGCACCTAATGGTAAACTTAGCTTCCGAACCCTATGTCTGTGGGTGGAGGTTATTGAGGGAGCTCTTGGGCTTGATTGGAATTTAGTTGATCTTAGTTACACAGTACTTGTGAAATCTTGAATTTTGAAGTCTGGAGAAACCATTCACAGAACTTTAATTCAGCAAGTTAACGTAAAATGGCTTTTAGGTACATATATGCTAAAAGTAGCAATAATTTCATCTCTGTAACCACAATTGAGAGATTTTAATTAATGTAGAAATATTACCTTATGATTTATCTCTTGCTGTAAAATTTTAAGAATGCTGTCAATATCTCCATAAATTGCCCTCAGCAGTATACATTAAATCACCTGTTGGGATATCAGAATCTCAAAAGAAGGGAAACAATGGATAATGTGTGCTTCCAAAACATCACACTAGGTGTTCTTCCAGTTAACTGGTACACTTCTCTGTTGAATTTTTCACCTTCAAGTTTTTCTTTTAAGTAATCACGTTAATATGGTAATGAAATTACTTCCTGTCTAACAAAATGCAGTTTGGGAAAAGCATCCTAAAATGACTAAGATAGTCAAGAATCTGTTGTATGAGCAATCAGACTGCTGCCCATCACGTGTGAACTCCCCTTTATTGCCCACTATTAGGCAATTTTGTTGCCACCAAATTTTTTTCAGGGTAGCGAGGAACACTGTTCTGGGTCTGATGTGTTGAAGGAAAACCACTTGGTAGTCTAACAAGAAGTTCTAGTCTTAAATAAGGTGTAGATTACTGCATGATGGCAACCATGTATAAGTTACACAGATGTGATAAATGTTGTTCCAGAGACTAAGAAATGTCTAAATGGTAGATCTTATACTCTGAGAGCCTAGGCTGGTATGCCACCAAGCCCATACAATATCATAGTGGGTGATGTACAAAGCATTTCTCAGTATTAAACCTTTCCGATCCTTATACCTTTGGACAATGCCATCCACTTCTGTCTTTAAATATGTTTAATAATTCTGCCTTCACTGCCCTTCGGGGTAGAGAAAACATTTCTCCACATCTGCCTTAAATGGGTGACTCCCATTTTTAGTCACTCTGACAGGAGGAAGCATGCTATCCTGTTATGTCCCCCAAGATGTTATGTATCAATCATGTTGCCCCACATTCTTCTGAGCTCCAATGAATAGAAGCTTAACCTGTCTTTTCTAATAGCATCACCCCACCATTCCTGGAATTCTATCTTTTGAGGAATTTAGATGGGTGCACATCACTAAAGACAGTCATTGCAAGAGGCCAGATATTAGGTACCAGTCAATGTTTAATTGTTACCAGCTCAGGCAGGGTTAGGATGTAGAAAAGTCTCCATACAGTTCCTAAATTTTCATTGAATCTTAATCTAAATTTTCAGTTTGTCATTTTAATACTGCTTGTAATCATTTATTAAATTTGCACAATTGCAAAATTCTGGCATCTGCCATTCTGGGATTCAGACCTGGGATCTCAATTAATACTGAAAACGGCCAATGCGGAAGATCACAGAGTTAAGACAACATCCGTGGAGAGCGAGCAAGTTAATGTTTCAAGTCTGGATGACTGTTCATCAGATCAGTCGTCTAGCAATAATGCCAATGAGCCATTGTCTCACCTTTAATTTCTGTAATGTTAACGTGGAACTGACCACCTCCCTAATAATGAATATTGTTTTGTCATGTACTTTTAAACTAAGCCATAATTCAAACTTTACGTATGGAATTATTTATTTGCAAAGTGAACCACATGCCCTTAAAAACACTTCACACAAACATGATGACCTAAACAAAAATATTAATGTACTGAAGCTGTAACTCTTCCTGTCAGTTTAATACTGCTGGGTTTGCTTCAGGCAGGGTACTGAAGAATCTCAAACTCAAAGAAGTCCTATGAATCAAAGTTAGACAAGACTAATTGGCTTTTCTTTTTGAATTACAATTGGACAAGCAGTCATACTGGTTTGATCAGGGCTTAAGTACATGCTGCCATAACTGAAGCATACTCTGGTTTACCTCAAACTGCTCTTCTGAACATTACAAAATAGGAACCCAGCATCTTGTAAGGCAAATGGAGAATACTAGAAAATATAATTTCATCTATTTGTTTTTCACAAGCAATTTATGACAAAGCCATGAGTGGCTGTTAGATAAGCCACAGTAATAACATCAATGGTCAACTTGGCTGAGATTTATGTTTCCTGAAAATGCAAGTGTCATCTTTTTAAAATCGTATAGAAGTTATTCGAAAACCAAGGCCAAGTTTCTTATAGTAACTTTAAGAATGGTAACCCAGAACACCACTGTATATTAATCTACTGCACGAAATGATGATATATCTTTGCTTCCAAAATTCTGCATACAGGAATGCAGATTATTCCAGATGTCCTGTGCACTGACATTTATATGCCATTTATAAATTAAGTCCAAATTCACTAAAATTATGAATGGCAACTTCAGGATGCTGATCATTTGGGATTTAACGCTGGCAATGCCATTGAAAGACATCAATCCAGTATTGATTTTTGTGCTAGATAACTAAGTGTGGAGCTGGATGGACACAGCAGGCCAAGCAGCATCTGAGGAGCACAAAACCTGACGTTTCGGGCCTGGACTCTTCATCAGAAAAGGGGGATGGGGAGAGGATTCTGAAATAAATAGGGAGAGAGGGGGAGGCAGACCAAAGACGGATAAAAGAGAAGATAGATGGAGAGGAGAGTATAGGTCGGGAGGGGATAGGTCAGACGGGGAGGACGGATAGATCAAGGGGGCGGGATGAGGTTAGGTAGGAAATAGAGGTGCGGCTTGAGGTGGGAGGGGGGATAGGTGAGAGGAAGAACAGGTGAGGGAGGCAGCGATGAGCTGGGCTGGTTTTGGGATGCAGTGGGGGAAGGGGAGATTTTGAAGCTGGTGAAATCCACATTGATACCATTGGGCTGCGGGGTTCCCAAGCAGAATATGAATTGCTGTTCCTGCAGCCTTCAGGTGGCATCATTATGGCACTGCAGGAGGCCCATGATGGACATGTCGTCTAAAGAATGGGAGGGGGAGTTAAAATGGTTCGCGACTGGGAGGTGCAGTTGTTTACTGCAAACAGAGTGTAGGTGTTCTGCAAAGCTGTCCCCAAGCTGTCAGCTTGGTTTCCCCAATGTAGAGGCAACCACAACGGGTACAGCGGATGCACTGTACCACATTGGTGGATGTGCAGGTGAACATCTGTTTGATGTGGAAAGTCATCTTGGGGCTTGGGATGGGGGTGAGGGAGGAGGTGTGGCAAGTGTAGCGCTTCCTGCGGTTGCAGGGGAAAGTGCCGGGTATGGTGGGGTTGGAGGGGAGTGTGGAGCGAACAAGGGAGTCACGGAGAGAGTGGTCTCTCCGGAAGGCAGACAAGGGTAGGGATGGAAAAATGTCTTTGGTGGTGGGGTCGGATTGTAGATGGCGGAAGTGTCGGAGGATGATGTGTTGTCTGCAGAGGTTGGTGGGTTGGTATGTGAGGACAAGGGGGGTTCTCTTTTGGTGGTTATTGTGGGGGCGGGGTGTGAGGGATGAGGTGCGGGAAATGCAGGACACTCGGTCGAGGGCGTTCTCGACCACTGCGGGGGTGGGGAGTTGCGATCCTTGAAGAATGAGGACATCTGGGATGTATGGCAGTGGAATGCCTTATCCTAGGAGCAGATGTGGCGGAGGCAAAGGAATTGGGAATAGGGAACGAAATTTTTTCAGGAAGGTGGGTGGGAGGAGGTGCATTCTAGGTAGCTGTAGGAGTTGAAATGAACATCAGTTTCTAGGTGGTTGCCTGAGATAGAGACGGAGAGGTCCTAGAAGGTGATGGATGTGTTGGAGATGGTCGTGGTGAACTTGAGGTTAGGGTGGAAGGTGTTGGTGAAGTGGATGAACTGTTCGAGCTCCTCTTGGGAGCACG
The DNA here is from genome assembly GCF_030684315.1 of Stegostoma tigrinum. NCBI lineage: Eukaryota > Metazoa > Chordata > Chondrichthyes > Orectolobiformes > Stegostomatidae > Stegostoma > Stegostoma tigrinum. The sequence goes on along the minus strand of NC_081376.1, from coordinate 37,247,894 downwards.
AGGCGGTGCCGATACAGTCATCAATGTAATAGAGGAACAGATGGGGTTTAGGGCCAGTGTAGGTGCGGAAGAGGGACTGTTCCAAGTTTCCAGTACCAAAGTTGGGATCTGGCATGTGTAGAGAAACACAAGATATAACTGCTGATGGTATCATTCTCAAGGTTGGAGAACAAATTTTGTAATTGGCAAATATTTGTGCAGACTTGCAGAAAGTACATTCTGCATGATTGTGTCAGAAACAGCATTGCATCAACTGTACCTGACCAATGTCTTTGCTGTTATGCTGAATGGTGCAAAATCCTTGGTGTATAAAAGGTGCTGCATCAAAGTTCTGAATCTTCTCCAGCAGCAACATCAGATGTCCATCATGAGAATTCCAGCAGGACAATTCACAAACAGTGAGGCTCAGCACTGAACTACAATCTCTCTACTGTATTCAACTTAAATGAGCAGGCCACATTTGTGCGTGCTGGAATGGATAGAGATAGAGGAAGCTGATGTGCTGAAAATTTTGTCAAACATTAAGATTGACAAGTCGCCAGGCCCGGACCAGATTTGTCCTCGGCTGCTTTGGGAAGCGAGAAATGCAATTGCTTCGCCACTTGCGAAGATCTTTGCATCCTCGCTCTCCACTGGAGTCGTACCTGAGGACTGGAGAGAGGCAAATGTAATTCCTCTCTTCAAGAAAGGAAAAAGGGAAATCCCCGGCAATTATAGACCGGTAAGTCTCACGTCTGTCGTCTGCAAGGTGTTAGAAAGGATTCTGAGGGATAAGATTTATGACCATGTGGAAGAGCATGGCTTGATCAAATACAGTCAACACGGCTTTGAGGGGGGGTAGGTCATGCCTTACAAACCTTATCGAGTTTTTTGAGGGTGTGACTAGAAAAGTTGATGAGGGTCGAGCTGTGGATGTGGTGTATATGGACTTCAGTAAGGCATTTGATAAGGTTCCCCATGGTAGGCTCATTCAGAAGGTCAGGAGGAATGGGATACAGGGGAACTTAGCTGCTTGGATATAGAATTGGCTGGCCAACAGAAGACAGCGAGTGGTAGTAGAAGGAAAATATTCTGCCTGGAAGTCAGTGGTGAGTGGGGTTCCACAGGGCTCTGTCCTTGGGCCTCTACTGTTTGTAATTTTTATTAATGACTTGGATGAGGGGATTGAAGGATGGGTCAGCAAGTTTGCAAACGACACAAAGGTCGGAGGTGTCGTTGACAGTGTAGAGGGCTGTTGTAGGCTGCAGCGGGACATTGACAGGATGCAGAGATGGGCTGAGAGGTGGCAGATGGAGTTCAACCTGGATAAATGCGAGTGATGCATTTTGGAAGGTCGAATTTGAAAGCTGAGTACAGGATTAAGGATAGGATTCTTGGCAGCATGGAGGAACAGAGGGATCTTGGTGTGCAGATACATAGATCCCTTAAAATGGCCACCCAAGTGGACAGGGTTGTTAAGAAAGCATATGGTGTTTTGGCTTTCATTAACAGGGGGATTGAGTTTAAGAGTCGTGAGATCTTGTTGCAGCTCTATAAAACTTTGGTTAGACCGCACTTGGAATACTGCGTCCAGTTCTGGGCGCCCTATTATAGGAAAGATGTGGATGTTTTGGAGAGGGTTCAGAGGAGGTTTACCAGGATGCTGCCTGGACTGGAGGGCTTATCTTATGAAGAGAGGTTGACTGAGCTCGGTCTCTTTTCATTGGAGAAAAGGAGGAGAAGAGGGGACCTAATTGAGGTATACAAGATAATGAGAGGCATAGATAGAGTTGATAGCCAGAGACTATTTCCCAGGGCAGAAATGGCTAGCACGAGGGGTCATAGTTTTAAGCTGGTTGGTGGAAAGTATAGAGGGGATGTCAGAGGCAGGTTCTTTACGCAGAGAGTTGTGAGAGCATGGAATGCGTTGCCAGCAGCAGTTGTGGAAGCAAGGTCATTGGGGTCATTTAAGAGACTGCTGGACATGTATATGGTCACAGAAATTTGAGGGTGCATACATGAGGATCAATGGTCGGCACAACATTGTGGGCTGAAGGGCCTGTTCTGTGCTGTACTGTTCTATGTTCTATGTTCATTTTCTACAGATAAGAGCAGAATTCCTAAGCAAATCATCTAAGTAAATTACATGAAGTGGCCAGTACAACAATACAAAGACATCCTAAACAAAGGCTTGATTACAGATCTGTGAGCAGAGTGGACAGTGGTTCATCAGATGCCCAAATGTTAAGAAATACTATAGATTGCAATTTCACGGGCTATGTGAGAAGTATTTTGCTTCTTGTGTACATCCCAAGGGAAGTGCTGTTTGATATGATCTGTCAGAGTCTTTGGAACATGCAGTCTACATGCCTAATATTACACTAACACTGAAATTGATAGAAACATGTTGCTTATTAGATTGATAGGCAGAAAGTCTATTTGGTTTCACAGTATCATGTGAGGCAAACACCATTTGTGTTGATGAAGTAGTAAGAACCTGAAACAGCTAGCTTTACCTGTTTCTCAAATGATTGAGATGCCATATGAGTAGTCTGAGGTATACTGGGCACTTTTCAGTATCACAGATGACAATCTTGTCAGTTTGGTATGATTATATATTTTGGAAGTTAGCTATACCAGTATACAGGTTCTTTTCTATGTAGACAGAGAGAACGAATATGTAGATGCACTGTGCCATTTTGTTAAATGGTTTATTTCTCAGGACAGTGACTTGCTCTGTAGGAATCAAGTTACCTGGTTAAAATTTAAACAAAGTCTGGCAGTTAACTATCTATCATTAACTGCTGCATTTTCAATGGTCACACCTCCAACAGAGTCTATTCACGAACAAATCAGCACTCTACACTCACTAAATGGTGGTTTTCCTCTTAAATTGGTATTCTTATACATTGTGAATGCGAAAGCAAGACAAAAAGCTTCGACCAAATGGGTCTTTTCTCAGCAATAGTCAAATTTATGTTGTGATCTATAAAGTAGTGGGAAGACAATGTACTTCTCCCATCTCAGTCATAACATTGATCCGAGCCTTTCTGGTAAACTTTCCGACGCCCCAAGCATTTGTTGTCTCTAGTGAAAAGGATATTGAAGATAGAGAATGTGAGGAAATAAATAGCAATATTTTGAATAATGTCCATATTATAGAGGAGGTAGTGCTGGGTGTCTTAAAATGCCTAACAGGTGGATAAATCCCTGAGACCTGATCAGGTGTACTCTTAAACTCTGAGAAGCTAGTGAAGTGATTGCTGTGCCCCTTGCTAAGATAGTTGTATCATTGATAGCCACAAGTGTGGTGCTGGAAGAGTGGAGGTTGGCTGATGTGGTGCCATTATTTAAGAAAGGTGGTAAGGAAAAGCCAGGGAACTATAAGCTGGTGAGCCTAACATCACTGGTGGGCAAGTTATTGGACGGAATCCTGAAGGACAGGTTTTATATGTATTTGGAAAGGCGAGAACTGATTAGGGACAGTGAACCTGACTGCTAATGGGAAATCGTGCCTCACAAACATGATTGAGTATTTTGAAGAAGTAACAAAGAGGATTGATGAGGACAGAGCTGTGGCCGTGGCCTCAATGGACTTCAGTAAGGTGTTCAATAAGGTTCCTCATGGTTAGCAAGTTGAAATCACATGGAATACAGGAAGAACTAGCTCTTTGGATACAGAATTGGCTCGAAAGTAGAAAACAGAAGCTGGTGATGGAGGGTTGTTTTTCAGACTGGAGGCCTGTGACCAGCAGTGTGCCACAAGGATCGATGCTGAGTCCACTGCTTTTTGCTTTTTGGATGTGAACATAGGAGGTATGGTGAGTATGTTTGCAGATGACTCCAAAATTGGAGGTGTAGTGGATGGGGAAGAAGGTTACCTCGGAATACAGCAGGAGCTTGATCAGATGGGGCCAAGGAGTGAGAGATGGAATTTAATTTAGATAAATGTGAGGTGCTGCATTTTGGAAAGGCAAATACGGGCAGGATGTATAAACTAAATGGTAAGGTCCTGGGGAGTGCTGCTGAACAAAGAGACCTTGGAGTGCAGGTTCATTGTTCCTTGAAAGTGGAATAGCAGGTAGATAGGCTAGTGAAGAAGGTGTTTAGTATATTTGCCTTTATTGGTCAGTGCATTGAGTATAGGAGTAGGGAGGTCATGTTGCAGCTGTACAGGACATTGGTTACGCCACTGTTGGAATACTGTGTGCAGTTCTGCTATAGGAAGGGTGTTGTGAAACCTGAAAGGTTCAGAAAAGATTTGCAAGGATGTTGCCAGGGTGGGAGGATTTGAGCTATAGGGAGAGGCTGAATAGGCTGGGGCTATTTTCCCTGGAGCATCAGGGGTTCAGGGGTGACCTTACAGAGGTCTATAAAATCATGAAGGGCTTGGATAGGGTAAATAGACAAGGGCTTTTCCCTGGGGCGGGGTACTCCACAAGTAGAGGGCTTAGGTTTAAGGCGCAAGGGGAAAGGTTTAAAAGGGACCTTTTCACGCAGATGAAATGGAATGAACAGCCAGTGGAAGTGGTAGAATCTGGTACAATTACAACATTTAAAAGGCAGCTGGATGAATATATGAATAGGAACCGTTTAGAGGAATATGGACCAAATCTTGCAAATGGGACTAGATTTATTTAGGATATCTGGTCAGCATAGATAAATTGGACTGAAGGGTGTGTTTCTGTGCTATGTGTCTCTGTGATTCTGAGTGTGATCAGCCATCTTCTATAGATTGCTTGCTGAAAACCTCTGCAACAGAACTAGTGATCTTGTTCTCCAGCAGGCATTAACCTGTGTTATCCTTGTCTTTTGCTTAAGATACAGTGCATGCATAGTGTCTCACCACTTGCAGATCACAGTTCTAATTTATTCTCTAAGTTATGCGCAATATTATCTGAACTGGTACTCTGTATCTGCATCAGTGCTTCTGAGATGCTGCTTGGCCTGCTGTGTTCATCCAGCTTCACACTTTGCTTCCTTGATATTTCTTCACTTCCTGACCATCTGAAAGAAAAGGCCCAAAACTAAAGTTGTAGCGAGCAGGCTTTAATGGGGAGGTATTATTAATTCATTATCCTTGTTCCAGCTGTACCATGTAAATCAGAAGGGATGAAGAGGAAGGGGAATAGGAGATGCTGGTTTCAGCATGATGATACTAAGATCTTTAATGATTTCCACCCTGCTATTGGCAATAAACTTAGCAATGAGCTTTCTCCATGATAACTGAAATTGTTTCCTACACGGACCTTAGAACATACCAGCATGCTGCTCCCATTCCAGTTAACTGCTGCAGCCTTCAATTGTACATCACCTTCTCTTGCAAGAATAAGGGGCGCTACCAGTGACTGTCATGCAAGATGTTTGTATGATTTGACTGTTATGTAAGTAATGAAAACGTTATACTGTACTCACTGTCACAGGAGTGCGCTGGCAGACAGTAAGCTGGATTGAAGTGTGTCTACTTTAATGCCAGGAGTATTCAGAATAAGGCAGGTGAGCTTGCAGCTTGGATAGATACCTGGGACTTCGATGTTGTGGCCATTTCGGAGACATGGATAGAGCAGGGTCAGGAATGGATGTTGCAGGTTCCAGGGTTTAGATCTTTCATTAAGGTCAGGGAAGGTGGTAAAAGAGGGGGGGGTGTGGCTTTGTTGGTCAAGGACAGTATAACGGCGGCTGAAAGAACCTTTGATGACTCATCTACTGAGGTGGTATGGGCTGAGGTTGCCAAGGAAGGTTTGTCGACTGAGTCAGTATGGGTGGAAGTTAGGAACAGCAAGGGAGCAGTCACCTCACTGGGAGTTTTCTACAGACCCCCAAATAGCAGTAGGGAGATCGAAGAACTCGTTGGCTGGCAGATTGTTGAAAAGTGCAAACGTAGCAGGGTTGTTGTTATGGGTGACTTCAACTTTCCCAATATAGATTGGAACCTCCTCAGTGTAGATGGTTTGGATGGAGCCGTTTTTGTCAGGTGTGTTCAGGAGGGTTTCCTTACTCAGTATGTGGACAGGCCGACGAGGGGGGAGGCCATTTTGGATTTGGTGCTCGGCAATGAGCCAGGACAGGTGTCAGATCTCGTGGTGGGAGAACAGTTTGGCGACAGTGACCACAACAGCCTCACATTTACCATAGCCAAGGAAAGGGAAAGGAGCAGTTACCAGGGGAAGATATTTAACTGGGATAAAGGAAACTATAACGCTATCAGGCAGGAGTTGGGAAGTACAGATTGGGAGCAATTGTTCCACAGAAAGGGCACAGCAGACTTGTGGAGGCTGTTTAAGGAGCAGTTGTTGCGAGTCATGTATAAATTTGTTCCTCTGAGACAGGTAAGTAGGGGTAAGACTAAGGAGCCTTGGATGATGGGTACAGAAGTGCTTCTTGTCAAAAAGAAAAAGGCAGCGTATGTAAGGTGGAGGAAGCAAGGGTCTAGTACAGCTTTAGAGGATTACAGGCTTGCTCGGAAGGAAATCAAAAGTGGACTGAGGTGGGCCAGGAGGGGGTACGAAAAAGGCTTGGCAGGAGGGGTTAGGGAGAACCCGAAGGCATTTTACTCATACATGAGGGATAAGAGAATGATCAGGGAGAAGGTAAGGCTGATCAGGAATAGCGTAGGGAACTTGTGCGTGGAGTCTGAGCAGATAGGGGAAGCCCTATTTGAGTTTTTTGCTTCGGTTTTCACGAAGGAAAGGGACCTTGTTGTGAATGAGAACTTTGAGGAGCAGGAAAACAGGCTTGAACAGATCAAGATTGAGGAAGTTGATGTGCTGGAAATTTTGGCAAACATTAAGATTGATAAGTCCCCAGGGCCAGACCAGATTTGTCCTAGGTTGCTAAGCCACTGGCGAAGATCTTTGCTTCCTCACTCTCCACGGGAGTCGTACCGGAAGATTGGAGAGAGGCAAATGTTGTTCCTCTTTTCAAGAAAGGGAATAGGGAAATCCCTGGAAATTACAGACCAGTCAGTCTTACATCAGTGGTCAGCAAGGTTTTGGAAAGAATTCTGAGGGATAGGATTTATGACTATTTGGAAAAGCATAGCGTGATTAAAGGGAGTCAGCATGGCTTTGTGAGGGGCGGGTCATGCCTTACAAATCTTATTGAGTTCTTTGAGGAAGTCACGAGACAGGTTGACGAGGGTCAAGCAGTGGATGTGGTGTACATGGACTTCAGCAAGGCATTTGATAAGGTTCCCCACGGCAGGCTCATTCATAAAGTCAGGAGGTATGGGATATAGGGTGATTTGGCTGTCTGGATTCAGAATTGGTTGGCTGACAGGAGACAGAGAGTGGTTGTAGATGGTAAGTATTCTGCCTAGAGGTCAGTGCTGAGTGGTGTCCCGCAGGGCTCTGTTCTTGGACCTCTGCTCTTTGTAGTTTTTATAAATCACTTGGATGAGGAGGTTGAGGGGTGGGTTAGTATGTTTGCTGATGACACAAAGGTTGGAGGTGCCATTGATAGTATCGAGGGCTATTGCAGGCTTTAGTGGGACATTGACAGAATGCAGAGCTGGGCCGAGAAATGGCAGATGGAGTTCAACCTGGATAAATGCGAAGTGATGCATTTTGGAAGGTCGAACTTAAATGCTGAATATAGGATTAAAGGCAGGATTCTCGGCAGTGTGGAGGAACAGCGGGATCTTGGAGTTCAAGTGCATAGTTTCCTCAAAGTTGCCACCCAAGTGGATAAGGTTGTTAAGAAAGCATATGGTGTTTTGGCTTTCATTAACAGGTGGATCGAGTTTAAGAGCCGCGAGGTTATGCTGCAGCTCTACAAAACCCTGGTGAGACCACACTTGGAATATTGTGTCCAGTTCTGGTCGCCCTATTATAGGAAAGATGTGGAGGCTTTGGAGAGGGTGCAAAGGAGGTTTACCAGGATGTTGCCTGGACTGGAGGGCTTGTCTTACGAGGAGAGGTTGACTGAGCTCGGACTTTTTCTCTCTGGAGAGGAGGAGGAAGAGAGGTGACCTGATCGAGGTGTAGAAGGTAATGAGAGGCATGGATAGAGTCAATAGCCAGACACTCTTCCCCAGGGCAGGATTGACTGCCACGAGGGGCATAGTTTTAAGGTGTTAGGAGGAAGGTATAGAGGAGACGTCAGAGGGAGGCTCTTCACTCAGAGTTGTGAGCGCATGGAATAGTTTACCAGTGGAAGTCGTGGAAGCGGAGTCATTAGTGACATTTAGGCGACTGCTGGACGTACACATGGACAGCAGTGAGTTGGGGGAAATGTAGGTTAGGTTAATTTATTTTTGAATTAGGAATATTCGACGGCACAACATCGTGGGCCAAAGGGCCTGTACTGTGCTGTACTTTTCTGTGTTTTGTGTTCTGTATACGTTTAAGCGAGGATTTGAAACAGTTGTGTATGTTAGTTGAAGGATGTACTTATTAGCAATGATGCTTCATTGGTAGAGACAGTTGATGTTTAAGCAACGTAGAAGGTATTTTGAGATATGGCTGAGCCAGATGGTATAGTTGATAAGGTCTTGCATTTTGTGTTCATTCATTTGAAAAAGTCGCGTGAAATTTTGATGGTGTAAAACTTTTGTTTTAGAAATTCAAACGATTATTTCAATGATCAGTGTTTAGTTTGCCAAGGAAATCTGAATTTTGTGTTATGAAGTTTCAAATTGTTTAATTTTTTTTCCATTTTCATTCCCTTGCAGTGATATCTTTGATGCCATGTTTCCAGTTACCCACATTGCAGGAGAAACCGTCATTCAACAAGGTAATGCTCTCTCAGAATTTGAAGGAGGCTGTCTATTTTTCCTTCACTAGTTATATGGGTCAACTTTATTTTTACCTTTTTTTTGCCTTTTCTTCTCAAGGTAGCAATTTCTACCAAGTACAGACAGCTCTTCCAATATTTCACTCATCTTTTCTTGGTTCAGCTTAGGAGATGCAGGGGTAACCTTACATCATTGGTAGCACTCACACTTCTGTGTGAATAGGTCATTGGTCAGTCTCTGCTTGAGAGGCTTGATTACTTTGTCAAAGTGCAGTTTTGTTGAGTGAGATAATAAACTAAGGCCCTATGTAAATTTTTACATTAATCAATTACGTCCTGTAGCACTGCAGAAGAGCAGAATCTTGTCTGTAACTCAGTCAATGTTATCATCTAAAATGGTCAGAAGGAATGCCTGAGACATAAGAGAATGAGGGAACAGGTCATTGACATTAATTGAGTTAATTGGATTTGAATAGATTGTAGGAACTTGGAGATCTGGTAATCAGAGAAAAGGTGATTTCAGACATAAACTTTGAGGGCTCAATTGCCCACATGTGTTTGCTGAAAATGACCCTTTTGGCCAATGGAAGAATGAAGTTACATTTTAGACCCAGTTTACTTCTTTACTTAAACAGAAAGCTAGATATGGCCGTGACACTTTAGTTACCCTATAGAAACAGTTAGTTCTGCTGTCCAACATGAAGCCCTTAATCTCGAAGGACAACTGCTAAAAGTAGGTATCAATGTCAAAAATTTACAAGAAGCGTCCAGATTGTTGTAAATGTTCTAGCGTTATGTTTTACACTGATATACTGGGCTGTCCTGTTATTGAGAATGGGGATATTTGTGGAGCTTTGTCCTACCAGTGCTTTGTTTAATTGTCCATGACTATTCACGACTAGATGTGGTAGGACTGCATATCTTAAGGGCCTAGGCCCAAAACATCAGCTTTTGTGCTCCTAAGATGCTGCTTGGCCTGCTGTGTTCATCCAGCTCCACACTTTGTTAGTTGTGGGTTTGCTGAGTTCTGCCTGTCACTTGATCGCATGCTGTTTGGCATGCAAGTAGTTCTGTTTGGTAGCTTCACCAGATTAATACCTCATTTTTAGCTGTGCTTGGCGCTGCACCTGCATCTTCCTGGGGAAGCTACAAAGATAGTTCTATCGTATTAATCTGTGTAGCATTAGACACTGTAGGCCTTTACTCCTCACCCATATACTTGGTGACACTTAATTCTCTGCACTTTGGAACTGAGTTGTAAATATACTTTTCCTGCCTACTGTGGTGTAGGCTATTATGGAGACATAATGAATTCTAGCTTTTCCAGTTCAAAAGTTTGCGTATTTCTTGACCATTCTCATTGAATCAGACTTTGTGACTACGACGTTCAAATATAATAACTGGAGTCCATCTCTTGGTTCACAGGCTTGATCTTGTCAGAGCAAGATAACAAGATTAGAACTGTTATTGACACTTTCTTTCATATGGAGAATGCAGGAGGATATGCCAAGACCAGCACCAGGCATACCTGAAAATGAGGTATCAACCTGGGAAAGCCACCAAATAGGACTACTTGCATGCCAAACAGCGAAAGCAGCAAATTATAGATAGAGCTAAGCAACCCCCCCCCACCACCGCCACCAACTGATGAGATCTGAATTTTGTAGTCCTGCCACACCCAGTCCTGAATGATGGTGGGTAGTTAAACAATTTGCATCAGTCTTCAGCCAGAAGTACCAACTGGATGATCCATCTCAGCTTCCTCCAGTGGTTCCCAGCATTATAGATATCAGTCTTCAGCCAATTTGATTCACTCCATGTGATATCAAGAAATGGTTGGAGACACTGGATATTGCAAAGGCTATGGGCCCTGACAACATTCTAGCAATCATACTGAAGATTTGCTCCCCAGAACTTACCACTCCCCTCGCTAAGCTGTTCAGTTACAACACTGATATCTACCTGGCAATGTGGACATATGGTCCTGTACACAAAAAGCAGGACAGACCCAACCTGGCTGTTTACTGCCCCTTCAATCTACTCTCAAGTAAAGTGATGGAAGGTGTCATCCACAGTGCTATCAAGCAATACCTGCTCATCAATAACTTGCTTTGTGGTGCCCAATTTGGGTTCTGCCAGGGCCAGTCAGCTCCCGACCTCATCGCAGCCTTGGTTCAAACATGGACAAGAGAGCTGAATTCCAGAGGTGAGGTGAGAGTGACAGCTCTTGACATCAAGGCTGCATTCAGCTGAGTGGGGCATCAAGGTGCCCTAGCAAAACTGGAATCAATGGATATCAGGGGACAAACTCTCCAGTGTTTGGAGTCATACCTGACAGTTACGAAGATGGTTGTGATTGTTGGAGGTCAATCATCTCAACTCCAGGACATTTCTGCAGGAGTTCCTCGCTGTTCTCGGCCCAACCATCTTGAGCTGCTTCATCAACGACCTTTTCTCCATTGTAAGGTCAGAAGTTGGGGTGCTCGCCAATGATTGCACAATGTTCAGCAGCATTCATGACTCCTCAGATAATGAAGTAGTCCATGTTCAAATGCAACAAGATCTGGACAATATCCAGGCTTGGGCTCATAAGTGACATTTGTGCCAAATGCTATCAATATCCTGGGTGTTCTCAGAGACTCAACCGGACTCACCACGTAAATACAGTGGCTACAAGAGCAGATCAGCAGCTGGGAATACTGTGCCAAGTAACTTAGTTCCTGACTCCTCAAAGCCTGCCCACCATCTACAAGGCACAAGCCATGAGTGTGATGGAATATTCCCCACTTTCCTGGATGAGTACAGCTACAACAACACTCAAGGAACTTGACACCATCCAGGACAAAACAGCCGACTTGATTAGCACTGCATCCACAAGCATTCACTCCCTCCACCACCAATGCTCAGTCACAGCAGAGTGTACAATCTACAAGATGCACTGCAGAAATTTACTAAAGATCCTGAGACAGCACCTTCCAAGCCAACGACCACACTCATCCAGAACAACAAGGGCAACAAACATATGGGAACAGTGTTTGAATGCACAGTGAATGTTTGTGATGATGCATAGAAGTTTGTGGTCTGTCTAGTTATTTGCAGCTCACATGGCTTAGATGATATGCACATCATCCCACCCATCCAGGCATGGGCTGTCAGATGGGGGGCAATGGTGTTTCCATGTTGTCGCATCTAACTTTGTGACCAAAGAGAGTATATTTGTCATATTAAGACCATGTTTATGCACTTGGTGAGAATGAGAAGAATATTGGCATTTGATACCTCTTCCTTCATCCGGGTAGTATCCTTCTAGCCATTATAGTTGCAGGAAAATTTGCCATTAAACTTTCTCCAGAGAATCAATTTGCCTTGTCTTGGGATGACCGCCAATGCAAAATCCAGATCTGCATAAAATAATTCTGGATTTGTTATTAATAGCACCTGTGAAAAGATAACTCAGGAGAGGTTATGAAAGTCTCCAGCACAGACACAAATAGGACAGAGTGTTAGGAAAGGTCTGACAATCAAACTCTGGAAAAACGAATGACAATGAGAAGAGGGAATGCTAATACAGGACTGAAGGTGTTTTATCTGAATCCACACAGTACAAGAAATAAGGTAAATGAGCTTATGGTGCAGATTGAAATTTCCAGGTACGTGGTAGGCATCATGGAGATGTGGCCGCATGGAGATCAAGATTGGGAACTGAATATCCAAGGATATACATCCTATCAAAAAGCTAGGCAGGTGGGCTGAGGAGGTGGGGTTGCCTTGTTAGTGAGAAATGGAATTAAATCAATAGGAAGAAACGAAGTAGGGTCAGATGGTATAGAATCTGTGTGGGTAGAATTGAGGAACTGCGAAGGTAAAAACAACTGTAGTTGAAGTCGTGTACAGGCCTCCAAAGAGTAGTCAGGATCTGGGGCGCAAGATACACCAGGAGATAGAAGAGATGCAAGAAAGGCAAAGTCACAGTGATCATGGGAGATTTCAATAGGCCGGTGGACTGGGAAAATCATATTGGTAGTGAATTGCAAGAAAAGGAGTTTGTGGAATGTCTACGAGATGGCTTTTTGGAGCAGCTCATGGTAGAACCCACAAGGGAACAGGCAGTACTGGATTTAGTGTTGTGCAATGAGGCAGACTTGATAAGGGAGTTTAAGATAAAGGAACCATTAGGAGGCAGTGACCATAACACAATAGAATTTACTGTGCAATTTGAGACGGGGAAAATAGAATCAGAGGTAACAGTATTATAGCTGAATAAAGACGACTAGAGGTATGAGGGAGGAGTTGGGCAGAATTGACTGGAAGAGGAGCCGGGCAGGAAAGACAGTGGAACAGCAAGGGCAGGAGTTTCTGGGAATAATTCAGGAGATGCAGCAAAAATACATCCTTAGGAAAAAGAAGCATGGTACGGGGAGGATGAGGCAATCATGGCTGACTAAAGAAGTCAGGGATAGCATAAAAGCAAAAGAGAAAGCATATAATGTGGCAAAGGGCAGTGGGAAACCAGAGGACTGGGAACCTTACAAATGCCAACAGAAGGTAACACAAAAAGGACTGTAAGAGTTTCTTTAGATATCTAAAGGGCAAAAGAGAGGCAGAAGTGGACATTGGATCACTGGAAATGATGGTGGAGAGATAGTAGTGGGGAACAAGGAAAATGGCTGAGGAACTAAATAATTACTTCATATCAGTCTTCACGGTGAAAGACATGAGTAATCTCCCAAAAATTCAAGAGAGGCAGGGGGCAGAGCTGAGTATGGTGGCCATCACCAAGAAAAAGATGCTATTAAAACTGATTGGCCTGAAGGTTGATAAACCAGATGGACTACACCCCAGAGTTCTAAAGAAGATAGCAGAAGAGATAGTGGAATCGTTACTGGTGATCTTTCAGGAATGGCTACAGTCAGGGAGGGCCCTAGAGGACTGGAAAATCACTAACATGACACCCTTGTTTAAAAAGGGAGTAAGGCAAAAGATGGAAAATTACAGCCCGATTAGCCTAACCTCAGTCGTGGGAAGATATTGGAGTCCATTGTAAAGGATGAGATTTCTGAATATTTGGAAATATATGGTAAAATAGAGAAAAGTCAGCATGGTTTCATCCAGGGGAGGTCATGCCTGACAAATCTGCTAGAATTCTTTGAGGAAGTAACAAGCAAGATAGACCAAGGAGAGCCAATGGATATAATCTATGTGGACTTCGAGGAAGGAAAATGCAATGTTGGCATTTATTTTGAGAGGACTTGAATATAAACGCAGCGATGTAATACTGAGACTCAATAAGGCTCTGGTCAGGCCACAGTTGGAGTATTGTATGCAGTCTTGGGCCCCAAATTTCAGGAAGGATGCACTGGCCCTGGAGCGGGTTCAGAGGAGGTTCATGAGAATGGTCCCAGGAATGAAAAGCTTAACATATGAGGACTGTTTGAGGACACTGGAACTATACTCATTGGAATTTAGAAGGATGAGGGGAGATATAATTGGAACTTACAGAATACTGAATGGCCTGGACAGAATGAATGTTGGGAAGGTGCTTCCAATGGTAGGAGAGACTAGGACCCGAGGGCACAGCCTTAGAGAAAAGGGAAGATCTTTTAGAATGGGAATAAGGAGAAACTTCTTCAGCCAGAGAGTGGTGAATTCACTGCCTTAGAAGACTGTGGAGGCCAGGCCATTGAGTACATTTAAGACTGAGATAGATAGGTTCTTGATTATCAAGGAGATCAAGGGTTACGGGGAGAAAAGCGAGAGAATGGGTTTGAGGAATTTATCAGGCATGATTGATTAGTGGAGCAGACTCAATGGGCTTAGTGGCCTAATTTCTGCTCCTATGTCTTATGATCTTATGGTCTTATAAGTATTGATCACTGTGGCCCAGTGGTTTCCTCCCTGAGTAGAATACGTAGGATGATATGTTAGTTAATACCAGTTGGAAGTTCTGCAAGTATATTTTGTGATGTAAACTCTGGGATTTATATGTATATATTAATGTTGGCTATTATATGCCTGGGTTACTGGTTGTTCACTTATTAACTGCTGAGTTTTCTGTGTATCTGAAGATAATTATTAACTTGTAAATATTTTTGTGGCCTTGGTGATTTCTTTTAAAACTGTTTTGAGGGCTTATTTTAGAGTGAATGGATTCATGTGAACCACTAACGGCTTTTGTTTATTTTAGATTGTTTTATGACCCAGTAAGTTAAATAGTAGAGCCTCAAGGTTTGTTGGAGATTTCTGGAGCTTTTAGTAAGCTTAAGGGAAACATCTGTAGATTAGAAGGAGAGATTACTTTGAGGTTTTGATAGTCCTGTGAGCTGTTTGGAATAGGATGGCTGTATAGACCTGTGCTTCTGAGAAGGGAAAGATATATTGAACTTGGTTACCTTAGAGTGAAGAATAAGTGTTGGTCTGAGACTAGAAATGTTGCCCTCCAGAGTTTCTTAAAGCTCACTGCATTGATGCATGTGTACGTTAGTTTTGGGAAGATATTGGCGGTTCCAGACTAAAAGTAGAAGTCACAGATAGCCTAAACCTACCAAGATATTATATACAGGGACTCTGGTATGAGTATTGTACGAATTGTGTTTTGTTTTGGGTACTGTACTGGGGATGTGTTTTGGGAACTGTAGAAGAACTTTCTTTTTAAATTTTGTTTGCTTTTTCAGTTTTTGTTTCAGCTCTGTTTTTATTTTAATTTGTAAAGAAGTATTGCAATTACTGTGTTTATACTTTTATTGTGTTTAAAAATATTTGAATTTTGTATTGCAAGTAGATGTTTGGCTGATTCTATTTATATTCAGTTCTTTTCTTAATAAACTTCTATCGTTCAAGTAAAATTACATGCTCGTGATTCAGTGAGAAACCACTTTGTTAAAACTAAACAAATCTAAATATGATCTATAAAGCCGCATGCCTGTCTGGGATCTGACTTGGCTGGTAACAACGTCAGCTGGGAATATAACAATTTGCAGATCTGTTTTTGATTGCCGTATCGAATTCAGTGAATACGAAAATCTTGTTCTGATTTTCCTTTCCAAAAGAAAGTGTATTCTCCTCCTTCCTTCCTACCTAAGCTGGCTTTTAGTGGTGGTTCTGGTTTCCCTGAGGGCAGTAATACCAATGTTATATCTTGCAAGCTGCTAGCATACAATGATGGTTCTTCATTCAGAGTGTTCATTGTTTTGACTGTCAACAGGGATATGCACCTTCCAGGAGGAAACTACTGGGCCACAGTGATCAGTATTTATTAGACCATAAGATCATAAAACATAGGAGCAGAAATTAGGCCATTCGGCCCATCAAGTCTATTCCACCATTCAATCATGCTTGATAAGCTCCTCAAAGATACCTGTGCTTTTAGTTGCAATGATGGTGATCCCACTGGATATCATTTCCTGCTGAGTTCCATTTGGGGCTTAACTTATATCTGAGGCCCCTTTTTCTTAACCCTTTTTCTAATATGGCGAGCAGGGGGGCTACTGAAATGCACTGCACAGTCAGGATAAACTGCTATAGGAGCTACTTCTGTCCCAACTCTGAGCTCAGCAGCCATCAGACAGCAATTGCCCATGTGTCATTGTCTATTTCTTATTAACGGCACTATTAATAGTTGATACTTGGCTTTCAAATTATTTTACATTTTCGTATCTATTTGTGGATTTCTTACTGCTCATCTACTGTTGTATTACTTTATTTTCGAGTAGATCCTTTGTCATGGAGAGAAAACATAAAGGAAAAAACGTTTTTTTTCTATCTCTGTTTATATCTCAGTATAGTTTTAAATTTCACGTAAATTTCAATAATTCTTCTGCTGAATAATTTCAGTCAATGTGCAGTGGTTAGCACTGCTGTCTCATAGCTCCAGGGACTCAGGTTTGAATCCAGCCTTGGGTGAGTGTCTAATTGCAGTTTACACATTTTCCACCTGGCTGCCTGGGTTTCCACTGGGTGCTCTGGTTTCCTCCCACAGTCCAAAGATGTGCAGGTTAGGAAGATTGGCTATATTGTATCCAGGGATGTGTACTCTAGATGGATTAGCCATGGTTGGGGTTACAGGGTGCCATTCGCCCTGACATTAATGGTGGGGAAACCTTTGGAGATATTAAACTGGAACAAAATTAATTGGTCTTTGTGAGTTAATAAAAAGATTGTGTCTGTGTGGAGTTTGCACGTTCTCCCCATGTCTGCGTGAGTTTCCTCCCACAGTCCAGAGATGTGTAGCAGGGGTGAATTGGCTCTGCAAAATTGCCCATAGTGTTCAGGGATGTTTAGGTTAGATGGGTTAGACATGGGAAATGCAGGGGTAGGGGAGTGGGTCTGGATGGGGTGCTCTTTGGAAGGTCGGTATGGACTTGCTGGGCTGAATGGCCTGTTTCCACACTGTAGGGATTCCATAATTCTAAAAAAAAATTAAAGCCGGCAGATAACAAAGTTGATAAGTTAACAGACCACAAATCCAGAGATCTGGCTTAATGTTCAAGAGGTATTTGTTCAAATTACACCATAACAGTTGAGGGATTTAAATTCATCAAATTAAATAAAATTTGAATTAAAAGCTAATTAATATTGTTTTAATGAGGAGTGTCAAGAGGCAGTAAATAGTAACGAGGAGCCAAACTGATCAAAACAGCCTGCTTCAACAGTGCCTCATCCACTTTCTGAAACATTCACTCCCTCCTACATCACTACAGTGTGGCTACAGTTTATATCATCTACAAAGTGCTAACTCACTACAGTAACTTGACAAGACTTGTATCAGTGTAGGGGTGACCTACAATCAGCATTTCTCAAGCCCACGTCCACCACCCCAGAAGAACAGGACTTTTTTAAAATCAGCCATCGGCCATTATCGTACTTTTTCAATGTTTTCAACATGAGAGCTCATTGTGCAAAGTTGATCGCTGTCTGATCTTGGTACTCTGTGTGCCCTAGATTACACTGCCTTGTGAATCGTATTGTAGCAAACATAAATAACCTACAAAGGGTACTGAATAAATACAAGTACTTGTCGCACCAGTGAGAGATTTTGTGTACAATTAATAAATACTTTGTTATATTAAGCATAGCACTTTGCATTTCAGTAGGTTCTAAACTCGATCAACACTGATGAAAAATATGAAATGTAAGTTTTCTTCATAATCTTTCCATTTTTCAACATACTTTGCCAATCTTTTGATGGAAGAAACTTAAGACAATAAGGAATTCTATTTTATTCTTTATTCAAACAATAAAAGTAGACACATTACAAAGTTTTCTGTTTTGTACATGTGCCAAATTTTCGGCTGACAAAAATAGTCCAGAGACCAGCATGTTAAATTTTGAAAACCTAGACTCATTCAGAAATATTGGAATTTGAGGTTAACTAGATGTCATGAGCCTTAGTCTGAGGGTGACTAAAAGGAAAAGTGGCCTTATGGTTCTGCTACTACACAAAGTACTGGTACTTGAAGATTGGCTTTTAAAGATGAGGCTAAGTGGAGGGTAGATTAAACTGGACATCTGAAGTCTTAACAAATCTGACAACTATAGAGCTATGCCTTTGAAAACTCAGAGTCTGTGAACTTGAGTAGGGAATTGTTAAGCCTTCTCAGACTCTTTTTTGGTTTTCAAGTCAAGACAATAATTTATCTCTGAAACTTGAGAAAAGAGAATTTTTGGTTCAGATAAAGAAGAGGTCTTAGGATATCTTTAATGCTTGTCAAGAAATTCTTTAGCTTGTTATTACATGTACTGTTTTGACATAGCAACTAAAACATCCTGAAATGCAATGCGTTGTGAAGAGAATTGTTGATTTTAAGCTTTCCTATCTAAATATATTTTAAAATGAAACTTTTGTATGTTGCCCTTTCTGTTCTCAGGTGATGAGGGTGACAATTTCTATGTGATTGACCAGGGTGAAGTTGATGTAAGTTTTTAAAATAATACTTTTAAATACCTGTGGTTTGTTGTGCATTTTAAGGTGAGTAAAAGTAATGCTTATGGATATTTATGTAGAATAATGCATTAGTATTTTGTGCCATTGGTGAATATTTGAAGGCAGTATTGACCTCTGCAAAGCTGACCATTTTAACACATGCGGCACCTGTTGAGCCAGGATAATTTATTCATGGACTTCTGATTCAGTGCAGCGAAACAATTTAACATATAATCACTTTCTGCAGCTCACATCGGTATCTGCTAAGCCAGGTTTTTTTAAAATCAACTTGTTAGAGATGTTATTACACGTCTCTAGAACAGGTGGGACTTGAACCCAGGCCTCCCTGTTCAAGTATAGGGACATTGCCACTATGTTACACGACCCTTTTTATTTGCTTATTAAATTATTTGCAATGAGATCGTATGGAATTGGTCTTCATTATAAAATCATGTAGTTCTAAATTAAACCAAATTATCAGTTAATTACTGTAATAGTGTTTAAGTATTTTGTACATTTACTACACAGTAACTTTAGTTACAGAATTATATTGAAAAATTCTTTACTATTACACATAAAAAGGTCTATCAAAGTTTACCACCTGCCAACTCCTACTAAAACTTATCATTCTCAACAAATCGTAGCACTATTTCTGAGCAATTAGTCTGCAGCAGGTTGAGACGTCAAAAAAGGAAAATCCTAGTGGCAGAGAACTTTAGTAATCATTAGATTTGAAGCCCAGGTTCTTCCCAACCATACTACTGCTCATAGTTCAGATTTTACAATCATAACTTATTTTCCTCAAAAATGTCTCTAATTTGCATTTGAGTGATTCAATGCTTTCTGCTCGTACTGTCTGTAAGACTCAGACAGAAATATCACAACTCACTGTAACAGAGTGGACAGTTTCTATTCCAAGCGGAGTAGGACAACATCGCTTCATCAAAGGCCTGACTGATTATGTCACCTAGTATAGGGAAGAAACATCTGGATGAGAACAAGCTAGCTCAGTGAACAAGTCAACAACCTAACCCACAACCCGAGCTACAAATCTTTCCTAAAACTTTAGCCTACTTCAAGCAAAGACTGTCCCCTCTGGTTCAGATTATTTCTAGATAGGTGAAGCAACTCATGTTTTATGTTGTCTTGTCACTATGGAATCTTGAAAACAGCAATCATATCCCCTATCTCTCACTTTTCCAGTGAGAATATACTGGATTTGCATAATCACTATTATAGTCCAATCCTTGCATCTACTCATTTATTGTAATTGCTCTCTTTATCATTTCAGTACAGCCATATTATTATGTCCTGTGGTGACAAGAACCTTAAGCACTGTTATAAATGCAGTTACATCATGACAAAGTGGACAGAATTACCATAGTACAAACTCATTGTTTTAATATGTTCCAATGTCTGATGTATTTTACTCACTTCCACTGGATATTGTTGCAGTAACTTCACCTGTTGCCAGTTAACACCCCACGAATCTTTACATTTCTCATGCCACGCTATGTCTCAGTTATGCATTAAAATATATTGATTAAATGGTGTAACCTCTTTAAATTGTTGCTTTGTAGAGCTGACTTGTAATGTATCATGTTGAATAAAACTATTTCAAAATTTGTTTTGAATTTACCCAACTTCAAGCAAAGGCTGTGCCCGTTCTTGAATGGACCTGAATTGAAATTACTGTCACCTATAAATTTGTAACTTTACAAGTTCCTCATTTGCAAAGAATTGCAAACTTAAAAACAAAACTTTGTAAAGTCCAGTTTTGATATTCATTGGTCTTACCATGAATACATTTTAATATATTACAGAATGATATTAGTTCAGACAATATAGAATCTGTGTGGTTAGAATTGAGAAATACTAATGGGGGCAAAAATCATTAGTGCAGGTGGTATATAGACCACCAAACTGTACTGGTGATGTTTGGGAGTGGTATTGAACACTAAGTCAGAGATGCATGCCATAAACAAATGTCTTTACTTATGGGTGACTTTAATCTGAATGTACATTAGAAGAATCAAATCTGTCACAATATGACAGTATAGGAATTCTTATAATGCATGCAGGATTGCTCTCTGGTTCGATATGTTGAGGAATCATCTGGAGAGCTGGTATCATGCAGTAAGAAAGAGATATTTGGTAGTTGTGAGAGATCCTTGGGGATAAGTGACCATAGTATGCTAGAATTCTTCTTCAAGATTGAGAATGAGGCAGTTGATTCTGACCCTAGGGTCCTAAATCTTAGTAAGGAAAACTACAATGGCATGAGGTGTTTGTTGGGTATGATAGACTGGGAAACATTACTGAAAAGAATGACAATGGATAGTCAAACAGCAAATGGGTGAACTACAGAAATTATTTGTTCCTCCCAGATTGCACACAGAATAGTGTCCAAATTGTGGGTAACAGAGAGAAGTTGAATATAGTATTAGACGCAAAAACAGTATACAATTTGGCATGAAAGAACAATAGACCCGAGTTTTGGGAACAGCTTTGAAGTCAGCAAAGGAGGACCAAAGGTTTGATTAAGAAGGGGAAGATAGAGTATGAGAGTAAGCTTGCAGGAAACATAAGAAATAACTGTAAAAGTTTCTGTAGGTATGTAAAGGAAAAAAGAGGTTAAAACTAATATAGGTCCATTATAGTCAGAAATGGAGGAATTTATAACAGGGAGCAAATAGATAACTGCTGAACTATGTTCATACTTTGCTTCTGCCTTCACAAAGGAGGACAGAAATAACATACTGGAAATGATGGAGAACACAGGGTTGAGTAAGAGGAGGAACTGAAGCAAAATCTGCATTAGTGGAGAAATTGATGGGGATTGAAGGCTGATAACTCCCCAGGCCCTAATAATCTACATTCCAGAGTACTTAAAGTAGCCCTAGAATTGGATTCACCTTCCAAGATTTCAGATTCTGGAACAGTTCTTATAGATTGAAGGGTAATTAATGTAATCCCACTATTTAGAAAGGATGGTGGAGAGAAGACAGGGAATTAGAGATCAGTGACTTTGAAGTTGGTCATGGAAAAAATACCAGAGTCCGTTATTAAGGATTTTGTAACAGTGCACTTAGCAAACAGAATCAGACGCAATCAGTATGGATTTACAGAATGGAAATTCTACTTGACAAATCTAGTGGAATTGCTCAAGGATGGAACTAGTCGAGTTGATTAGACGGAACCTGTGCATGTGGATTATTTGGACTTTTTGAAGGTTTTTGACAAAGTCCCATGTAAGAGATTAATGTGTGAAATTAAAGTCTGAACTTTTATTTTTGGATGGATACAGGATTAGTTAGAGATATGAAACAGTAAAAATAAATGTGTCTTTTACTTCTCATTTCACAACCATTCAAATAATAACCTGCCTTTCTGTTTTTGCTGCCAAAATGGATAACCTCACATTTATCCACACTATACTGCATCTGCTATGCATTTATTCACTCACTCAGACTATCCAAATCACATTGCAACACTTCTGCATTCTCCTCACAGGTTGCACTTCCACACAGCTTTGGTGTCATCAGCAAATTTTGAAATATTACGTTTAGTGCCTCATCTAAATCAGGCTATAGTGTTGAGCTCTACGATCAACTATGATAATATTGAAATTTTGAAATATTACATTTAGTTCCTCATCTAAATTATATATATATATATATATATATATAATATATATAGAATTACTGAGTCCTGCCGTACCCCACTAGTCACTGTCTCATATTCAGTAAAAGACCATGCAGAATTGTAACTTTGAGTAGTGCACCTGACATTCACAATGTTGTTAACTACTACAATGATATAAATGTTGCTGCTGACAATCCGTACTGTTAACTTTGATAATCAGTAAATGTGATAAAAAAGTTTACCAAGCTCTAGGTTTAATTTTGTAATTATAACTGAGCTGAGGCAATTTGTTTGAACTAGAAGACCTTGCAGTGGTAATGTTTGAACTGTTTCGTTTTCAACACCTGGACAATTTATGCAAAATGGTCAGGAACAATGTGCTAATGAGATGTGCCTTTTTTCCCCCTAATTGGGTGACATAAAGGTCAATAGAAAGTACCAAAGTTGAAAAAAGTGCAATTAGTGAAGTAATAGTGATCAAGCTATACTCAACTTTTGGTATTAAATGTGCCTATTATAGGAGGAAAGTGAAACATAAGATTACTCATCCACTCACTTGATCTTTCAAAAATGCTTACAAAGTATCAAGCAGATAGGAAGAGACCGCTTTTTTTTCCTTTTCCTTGTGCACATCCTCAGGCCAATTCTAATGCCCACCCTTTAGCTGAGCTGAGGTCAGTGACACCAGTGCAATCCATGGATTGAATATAGAGCCTTTCTGAACTGTTGGTTAATATGACCTGAGTTTGCCTACTGAAGTGGGATTCATTATTTATCAGATTTCAGTTTTAACAGTAAAATATGAATAAAAATGTAACCCTTCATATTTCGGAACAAAGTTGTTATGATGTGCCCGATATAGCAGACCACTAGGTAGGAATTGAACAATAATGCTTTTCTTAAGGTTTAAATGTGACTTACATCTGCGTAGGTGACAACCAGAGACCCAGATGGAACTTAAGCTCTTTTAAATTTGGTTGGTACTAGTATAGAGGGGAAATCTTTACCTTAAACTATTGTCCGTCCTAATGCAACAATTGATTAAGTGTCCAGTTTTAAGAATCAAGCAATTTGTCCCTAAGTTCTCACTCATTTATTTCTGAAAACTGTGACGTAGAATGTATCTCGAATCCTACAGATATGTTTGAACATGCCTCTCAAGTTACCAAGAACATGTATCGTTTAGCCTTTTAGCACTGTGATCAAGTGCAAGACTAGTATCTATAGTAAACTAATCCTCCAATATCACACTTCAAACAGGAAGTTATTACCTTCAGGAAGGAAACAGTTTAGATAATAAAATTGAGGGCATGGTAATTGTGTACTTCAGATTTAATTGAAACATCCTATTAAGTAATCTTTCCGTGTACATCTTGAAGATCTTGTGGAAGACAACATTTTGTCAGAAAAACATAGTGGAGCTAAGAAGTATCTCAATTATAATTTATAAGGTTACTTATGTTTGTACTTACGGACATGTTGGAGCATTGTCTTTTTTCTAAATTATTAAAGTCATATCCACATGAGGGTATAACGTCCAGAGGCCATGGACCACTGATAAGGCCTTGGGAAGATTTGGGTGACATCCGAGGAGTCTCAGGAGTTTACCTTAGATTATCTAATCCCTATGAGAATTTGCCTGACAATAGCAAGGGACTACATGATGTGATGTGCAATTATTTGCACAAACATTGTATTTTTCTTAGTTTCCATCTGTCTTTTCTGAATAAAAGGTAGTAATAATATGTAAATGTAGTTAAATAGCATCAGGCTTATTGGTTTTGATAATTCTAACATTTAAAAACATTCTGATTGTTCTGTTTCTTGATCCTATATGTTCCAAATGCAATACAAAATAACTGGGTTTAGAAAACCATGCAAGCTTGAAATTTAAAAAAGTTATATCTTCAGGTTTAAGTAGCCAGATTTTGAAATCTTTTCGGCAAGCTATAATGTTTCATTGATGTGTTTCACAACATTTTAAGATGTTCACCTGCACATCTGCCAATGTGGTATACTGCATCCGCTGTACCTGTTGTGGCTACCTCTACACTGGGGAAACCAAGCAGAGGCTTGGGGACCGCTTTGCAGAACACCTATGCTCGGTTCACAACAAACAACTGCACCTCCCAGTCGCAAACCATTTCAACTCCCCCTCGCATTCCTTAGATGACATGTCCATCTTGGGCCTCCTCCGGTGCCGCAACGATGCCACCCGAAGGTTGCAGGAACAGCAACTCATATTCCGCTTAGGAACCCTGCAACCCAATGGTATCAATGTGGATTTCACAATCTCCCCTCCCCCCACTGCATCCCAAAACCAGCCCATCTCGTCCCCGCCTCCCTAACCTGTTCTTCTTCTCACCTGTCCCCTCCTCCCACCTCAAGCCGCACCTCCATTTCCTACCTCCTAACCTCATCCTGCCCCCTTGACCTGTCCATCCTCCCCCGACTGACCTATCCCCTCCCTACCTCCCCACCTAAACTTAGCTCTACAAGCTCCATCCTGCCCCCTTTAACTTGTCTGTCTCCTCTCCACCTATCTTCTCCTCTATCCACCTTCGATCTGCACCTCCCTCTCCCTATTTATTTCAGAACCCTCTTCCCCATCCCCCTTTTCTGATGAAGGGTCTAGGCCCGAAACGTCAGCTTTTGTGCTCCTAAGAGACTACTAGGCCTGCTATGTTCATCCAACTCCACACTTTGTTATAAGGGTCTGTAGTTCCATTTTTACTCCAACTAAGAATATTGGAAGACGGAATATCAATGTGTTCTACCTGGTTGAAAGAGAGGAAAATAGAGATGACGTGGTTAACTTTTTTTTCCATAGGTTTATGTAAATGGAGAATGGGTTACAAACATTGGAGAAGGTGGCAGCTTTGGAGAGCTTGCTCTGATCTATGGCACACCAAGAGCCGCAACTGTCAAGGCCAAGACAGACCTCAAGCTGTGGGGAATTGACAGAGACAGCTACAGGCGCATTCTGATGGTCTGTCTTAAATTACTTCGCCATTTTTCATTTTGCTACAGTTTCAGGGATCTGTTGATAAAGAAAGATCATTCTAGTCTGAAGTCGAAAGTTGTTGTGAATAACAATTTTAATATTTTTCCAATTAATTCCTGACATGCAAAATTTAATCAACTTATAATTTTGGATGAGTGCAAAATATTTTGGATTTGCTTCATTATATTTATTTACAAACAACTTACCGGCCTCTAATATTATACTTGTGTTCAATGTTACCCAAACTTGGGCATCGTAAATAGAAAAAAAATGCACAATATAAAGAAAAGTTAGCTTGGTACCTGAAAAATTTTTGCTTGGTTTTGTGTAAAAATACATGTGAAACATTGATTGTGTAAGTTTCTATTGTTAAAAATTGAAGTCAATCCCTTCTAAATTATAACATAAACTCTGACATAAATTACAAGACTTTTCGCACTGTGAAGAGCTTTTTGTTATTGTTCTTTGGGGTTTGTTTGTTGCCTGTAATTGGGTAGTTTCAGATTTTTCATTTTTGTACAACCATGCCGTACCAGAAGACTATAAGGAATGTGAAAGCATTGAAATGAATTTATTGATAGAAGATGAAACAAATGAGTACTGAAAGCCATTTCTGTACAGAGAATAGTTCTTCTGGCAAAGCATAACAGTATTGATTTCTAATATCAATGGTGAAAGAATGATCATTTTTAGTGATGTAGTTTGTTAGTTCACCAGTTTTTCATGCAATTAAGTAGTTACATGCTTGTTTGTGCTTGGAAGATTTTAAACAGTAAATTATAAATTTGATCTATCGTCAATGGAAAACATCTGACAGAGGAGGGTATTTAGCCCAAAGGGCAAGAGAGAGAAAAACTACAAGAATTTTGAGCTTCTTCATTTTACTATCTAATAGAAAATTAGAGAAAGACAGTGGAGACTTGTTGGCATAAGTTAATGTTTCCTACCTCTTGGTTTAACAAATCCTTATTCAACTGAAGAGACAAAATAACTATTTTAGTATTAGCATCAGATTTCAAATGTGATTATTTTTCAACCCAGAGTTTTTAGAGGGCAAAGTAGAAGTGCATGCTGGAAAATATTTTCACATTCTGTGGGCTTTGATCCAGAGTTGAAAACTTGATACACATCATGTGAGGGAGTATTTAAACAGAAGTGGAGAATGCAGTTCCTGTTCTTTTTTGATACATTTTTAAGTCACTTCATGTATTGTTTGAAATTCCACCTTTAAAAATACTGTACATTCACATTTCCATTCATTAAAATTTGCTGGAGCTCCCAGAAGAACGTTCTTTCATTTTCTCCATTATTTTACAAAAAGAAAATTTGTGGAATGGATCAGTATCCATTGCCTTTGGGTAGCGTTATCCACGAACATCAGAAATATAAATGCTCTCATTATAGGGATAACTTCCTGCCTTTACATTTTCAGCAGGGAATGTCATCATTGAACTTGGACCTCAAACTGTATTTTCATGAAGCCATTCAATTAAGTGTACCAAAATGAATGATGCACCCGCCTTGATGTTGCCCATCAGGAATGAAAATTTGGAGGCTTATCCTTCACATCCTAAGTCCAAACTCATTTTTATTTTTGAACCTTTTAAATCAAATGCCTTCAAATTTGCAAACAATGCTTTCCTGGCTGTATGGCAATTGCTGCTAAGTCAGGTTACATTTAAAAACAATAATGTTTATTTATATAAATTGCTAAAGAGCAATGTTTTGTGGATTTTTCTCATGTATAACTCCATTATTATTATTCTAATCTAATGGATATTGCTATAATAGTAGATCATCTTGATCAGTGCATGATACCAGGAACTGGTATGTACAGCAACTTTAGACTGCCTTTAACATAATGGCCATTTTAATGCTGTGGAAAGCCAGCAGTAAACTTGGAAAGGAGAGCCGTTGGAACAGGTTATACCTGAAATTTTAGGCAAAGGAACGGATTCTGAAGTAGGTGACAGAGGTGGAGAAGGTTAATGACATTGGGCCCAAATGGAAGAGAGGAATGAGACCAAAGAATACAGAGACACATGGGGGACAGAAGAATAGATTAAAGGCTGGATGAATTTACAGAGATTGTTTAGGTAAAGCCATGCAGGGAGTTAAAGACAACAAAAAGGCTTTTAAATTTATGCCATTGGGTTTGTGGAATTGACGTAGATCAGCACAGATTGAGCAAGTTGAACGTGTTGCAATTTTCGAAAAATTGAACTGTATCGAGGGTGCAAGGTTGGAACCTGGCAAGGAAGGTGTTGTGGTAGTTAAGCCACAAGTGAAGACGTTGGAATAAAAATTTGTTGCTAGACCATTTTCACCTACCTCATGGAGGCTTTGGAGAGAAGGTACTTGCTGAATATTTTGTGGCTTATGCGAAGTGTAATTTGAAAGCTAGGCAGGAAAAGAATGGTGAGGGAAGTAATGTATTCTAATATTTTATACATTCTGTTGGATATATTAAAATTCAACATTAAATGAAAATAATCATTGTTTTAATTTCTTTGAGACTCCCAAGTATGGAACTAAAAATAATTAAATGCTGAACTATGCTTGATGTATGTGTTGTTCACAATAATAAACAATTTTGGAGATTTTCCTCTTGTGTAAAAGAGTTGTTGAACACAATACATTTAATTTATTAAAAATAATTAAGTTTGTGACCACATGGTCAATTCCTTTCTTCCATATAATTTTGGATCAGCATTATCACCTGTCATGTTTTTGTGGTATCTTTCCTCAGCCACCCTCCCTTGTTCAGAAAGCAGTACTAAAACCATTATAATAACCACATATGCACACAGGAGTATGTAGAATAACTTAAGGGTATTCAGGTTCAAAGGATGAGTACAACCTGTCTAACCTCATAAAATTTAAAATGTCAGTGCTGTGACACTTTGGTATACTGCTTTATCTCTTTTAGCCTTAGAAGCAGCCTGATGACATACCATGTTTTATGCATTAAGTAAGTAAAGGAAGCTTAGAACAAGTGAACCTTGTACAATCACTCATTTCTATTGTTTGGGGAAGATTTGCTGCCCTGTATGAATGAGTGTAATTGTTCAAATATACAATTACAGGTTAGCAGGGCTGCTAAGGTGGCTCGTAAGTCAAATTTTGTTTTATCACTTAGGATTCCAGATGTTTTGGGAGAATTGCATTCAGTGATCCCTTTGTTTTTGAATGAAAATAGAAAACGAGTTTATTTATAATTTACATATAGTATGCTATTCTTGATAATCAGGGCCATTAACAGTGATTGAATACATCAAGTTCAGTTTTTTCTATTGCATTTTGAGGATATTACTGTTTTGGCAAGGAGCTTTATTTCTGGAACACAGTTTATTTTTTGAATGTCTAGCAAGTGTTTTGAGATTGGCCTACATGTACTTGAATTGTTATTCATAATCTAAAATGTGTTAATTGAACACAATGAATACTACTTTTTTATATGGATGAGATAAACTTAAAATAAATTGAAAAGAAGTCAGGAGTAATTGACTGAATTTTTTCCTGTTAAAATGTTTGAATGAAATCAATTATGCAATGAAAACATAGCACTTTGGATAGTACTAAACTAGATGCACATTTATCCAGAGAGATCTGTCAGCTTTGAAAATACGCATTGTGTATTTCACGAAGTCTTGCTCGTGGCTTACATGCTACGTAGCACATGGATAGTTTTAACTACTGAAAAGAAAATAACTAACAGCTGCTGAAACAAATCAACTCAAATCAACTAACTTCCATATATTCTTTCTTTTTGATCAGGGTAGCACACTGAGAAAGCGGAAGATGTATGAGGAATTCCTGAGCAAGGTCTCCATTTTGGGTCAGTTGTCAACTGTGAAAATGCTGGTTATTGCCACACATGTAGTTTGTCTGGAGATAAGTCTTTGTTCATGCCTAAGTGTTTAACGCCAGGGCCAGAAAACACTGTCCTGTGACTGACGTTAAGTAGCCCTAATAGAACTGCACACAAAACTGCGAAGTGGCTGACAATTGGAAACTTTTCACTCAGTGACCACCATCAGTGGAATTTAGTGTCTGAACTCTAACCTGCAAGGTATTTAAATGATTCAAGTTAGAACATAAAGCATTACAGCACAGTACAGGCCCTTCGGCCCTCGATGTTGTGCCGACCTGTCATACCGATCTCAAGCCCATCTAACCTACACTATTCCATGTACGTCCATATGCTTATCCAATGACGACTTAAATGTACCTAAAGTTGGCGAATCTACTACCGTTGCAGGCAAAGCGTTTCATTCCCTGACTACTCTGAGTAAAGAAACTACCTCTGACATCTGTCCTATATCTTTCACCCCTCAATTTACAGCTATGCCCCCTCATGCTCGCCGTCACCATCCTAGGAAAAAGGCTCTCCCTATCCATCCTATCTAACCCTCTGATTATTTTATATGTTTCAATTAAGTCACCTCTCAACCTTCTCTCTAATGAAAATGCCTCAAGTCCCTCAGCCTTTCCTTGTAAGACCTTCCCTCCATACCAGGCAACATCCTAGTAAATCTCCTCTGCACCCTTTCCAAAGCTTCCACATTCTTCTTATAATGCGGTGACCAGAACTGTACACAATACTCCAAGTGCGGCCGCACCAGAGTTTTGTACAGCTTCACCATAACCTCTTGGTTCCCGAACTCGATCCCTCTATTAATAAAAGCTAAAACTCTGTATGCCGCCTTAACAGCCCTGTCAACCTGAGTGGCAACTTTCAAGGACCTGTGTACATGGACACCGAGATCTCTCTGCTCATCTACACTACTAAGAATCGTACCATTAGCCCAGTACTTTGCCTTCCGGTTACTCCTACCAAAGTGCATCACCTCACACTTGTCTGCATTAAACTCCATTTGCCAGCTCTGCAGCTTATCTATGTCTCTCTGCAACCTACAGCATCCTTCGTCACTATCCACAACTCCACCGACCTTAGTGTCGTCTGCAAATTTACTAACCCATCCTTCTACGCCCTCATCCAGGTCATTTATAAAAATGACAAACAGCAGTGAACCCAACGCTGACCCTTGCGGTACACCACTAGTAACTGGTCTCCAGGATGAACATTTCCCATCAACCACCACCCTCTGTCTTCTTTCAGCAAGCCAATTTCTGATCTAAACTGCTACATCTCCCACAATTCCATTCCTCTGCATTTTGTACAATAGACTACTGTGGGGAACCTTATCGAACGCCTTGCTGAAATCCATATACACCACATCAACTGGTTTACTCTCATCTACCTGTTTGGTCACCTTCTCAAAGAACTCATTAAGGTTTGTGAGGCATGACATTCCCTTCAGAAAACCGTGCTGACTATCCCTAATCAATTTATTCTTTTCTAGATGATTATAAATCCTATCCCTTATAACCTTTTCCAACACTTTACCAACAACTGAGGTAAGGCTCACTGGCCTATAATTACCAGGGTTGTCTCTACTCCCCTTCTTGAACAGGGGAATCACATTTGCTATCCTCCAGTCATCTGGCACTATTCCTGTCGACAATGATGAGTTAAAGATCAATGCCAAAGGCTTGGCAATCTCCTCCCTGGCTTCCCAGAGGATCCTAGGATAAATCCCATCCGGCTCAGGGGACTTATCTATCTTCACCCTCTGTAGGATTTCTAATACCTCTTCCTTGTGAACCTCGATCCCACCTAGTCTAGTAGCCTGTATCTCAGTATTCCCCTTGACAACATTGTCGTTTTCTAGAGTGAAAACTGTTGAAAAATATTCATTTAGCGCTTCCCCTATCTCCTCTGACTCCACACACAACCTACCACTACTATCCTTGATTGGCCCTAATCTTACTTTCGTCATTCTTTTATTCCTTAAATACCTATAGAAAGCCTTAGGGTTTACCCTGATCCTATCCGCCAACAACTTCTCATGTCTCCTCCTGGCTCTTCTGAGCTCTCTCTTTAGGTGTTTCCTGGCTACCTCGTAGCCCTCAAGTGCCCTAACTGACCCTTCACATCTCATCCTGACATAAGCCTTCTTTTTCCTCTTGACCAGAGATTCCACCTCCTTCGTAAACCACGGCTCCCGCGCTCTACAGCTTCCTCCCTGCCTGACAGGTACATACTTATCTAGGACACACAGGAGCTTTTTCTTGAATAAGCTCCACATTTCTAATGTGCCCATCCCCTGCAGTTTCCTTCCTATGCTCCCTAAATCTTGCCTAATCTCATCATAATTGCCTTTCCCCCAGCTATAACTCTTGCCCAGTGGTATACACCTATCCCTTTCCATCACTAAAGTAAACATAACAGAATCGCTATCACCAAAGTGCTCACCTACTTCCAAATCTAACACCTGGCCAGGCTCATTACCCAGTACCAAATCTAATGTGGCTTCGCCCCTTGTTGGCCTATCTACATACTGTGTCAGGAAGCCCTCCTGACAAAAACTGACCCATCTATAGTATTCGAACTATAGTGTTCCCAGTCAATATTTGGAACGTTGAAGTCCCCCATGACAACTACCCTGTCTCTCTCACTCCTTTCGAGAATCATCTTTGCTATCCTTTCTTTAATTCAAATAGATATTCATGTAATGGGGAGGCAAGGTGGCTCACAACGTCAGGCACCCAGTTTCTGTTCCACCCTCAAACGACTGCCAAGTGTGGAATTTGCACGTTTTTCCCGTGTCTGCATGGGGTTCCTCTGGGTGCTCAGTTTCCTCCCACAATCCAAAGATGTGCAAGTTAGGTGCATTAGCCACGGGAATTGAAGGGTACAGGGATAGGATACACGGATGGGTCTGAGTGGGATGCTGTTTGGAGGGTTGATGTGGACTCGATGTAAGGATTATATAATCTTATGTGGGAAGTTGGAAAGAAAGATTGTGTGGTAATTACTCTGTAACATCAGAGTCTGACTCATTATTTCACTTCATTAGCAAATGAGAATTTTTTTTCCCAGGATCATGGTAGTATAACCCTCTTGTGTATTTTCCCATAAGCTGAGCAAACTAGTAATAAAGAATGAGTGGGTCAGTGTTTAATCTTTTACTGGTTTAGTAATCCTGTCAGGCATTCTTGAAGATCAATTTAACTTCTTACTTAATGTTGTGTTTTGCTTTGATTATTCAGATACCAAGAAATTTGGACGTGTTCTTGTCCTTCAAAAATAAGAGGAACTCAAAAATGTAATCCCCAATGATAATTTCTATTGGAAAAATGCAACTTAAGGGTGGTGCAAGGGTTAGGTTTCAGTCTTTTGGCAAGGTAATAGCAACAGAAAATCTGCTTGGATTTACAGCAGATCTTTTAAAATAGGCCCTGGCAATCTATATAAAGTCATTGGGAAGTATTCTGAGTGTTCCAAGAAGGCGTCAGGTAAATAAAAGGTACCAAAGCCATGGTCTTTGTAGACCCAGAGGCCTGACCCTAATTACTTAAAGGCATGACCAATCCCCATGCCCTGAATGCCAAACTTCGGAATGTCATATGTCCAGCACAGTCTACTGAATGGACCAGGCCAGTAGTCTCAGTTTTAAAACCTGACAACTCGATCTCTCTCTGAGGAAATTGTAAGTTGAGGGCCAGCAGACCTTCCCGCCTAAACAGATATTCTATGCCATTGAAGACTTGTGTGCTAAGCTGGCTGGTGGGCACATACTTTACAAATTGTATATGAGCCATTCCTATCTCCACTGGAGCTGAAAGGACTGTATGACTACACTCTTTGGGGTGTATTCAGCTTGTGACATTTTTCAAAGGGTGATGGAAAACTGTCTCCAAAGGTGCCCAGACTGGCAGTCTTTCTGGATGAGACTCAGCTCGGGAGCTACTGCAAAGGAACATATGGAGAGTTTGAAGGAGGTTTTATAGTTTTTTTTCTGAGGCTTATATCTGGCTGAAAAGGGAAAAATCTGAATTCCAGGTAAATAAGGAAATATACCTCGGGAAGAGACTTGACAGGATGGATTACACCTTGTTGAAGAGAAGGTGAAGGCCATAAAAAGAGGCTCCGTCATCGAGGAACACAACAGAGTGAAGTCTTTTACGATACTATGAGAAATTCAAACCAATGCTTTCATTTTTTAAACCTTATTGATACCCTCGCAAAATGAGTTGATATGCACTGAATGGCCTCTACTATCTCTTACAACACCATAAAAATCTCTGTCGATCCTTTACTGTGTATGGTATACCTCTTGTCCTTGTCCTTGTAACAGATAACAGGACCTGATTTTCCAATGGGGAGTTTCTGACGTTTATAAAGACAAACCAAGTGAGGCACAGCACCCAACCACCTGTCTTCAAATAGTTTGGCTGAGTGGGGTCCAGGATTTCAAAAGTAGCATGACAAATCAAGCTGCAGATTCTTTGTCTGCCTAGCCTGTATGTTGCCTCTTCAACTAACGGAGAACACTGTATATGATGACAGGAGTAGCCTTGGTGGAACTATTAATGGGCTTATACCTTTGGAGTAAGCTTAGTCTGACTTCCCAAATTTGGCTGGCAAGATTTAATTAAAACAAGAAGCCTAAAAAAGGGCCACGATGGATATAGGCCAGACAGATTTTAAACCAGAAGATAAGGCCCATGTGAAGACTTGCTACAGTCAGCATTCTTTGTGCCAACTTGTGGTCATGAAATTCAGCCTACTGAAAGCTTGAGAGCCAGCCTTAAGGACTACGATGGCTCAGTCTCTGAGATGGAAACAAAGAAAATGACGGAAACTGAGTGGGAGGTTACCACTGAGGATAAGCCCTCTGCAGTGGCTCTTTAGTCTTCATGAATGAGATGCATGCCTACTTATTATGTTCCCCTTACCAGATCCAGAAAGCAACAGAAATGGGGCCATAAGCAAAATTATACAGGAGGCCTTATTGTCAGGGGAGCGAATTTGGAGAGGGAGGGATGTGATAACTTCTACAAAGCCCTTGGGGAATCACTAATCGATCTCTCTTCGGAGGTTGTTGAGTATGATTTCCCTTGGTAACAGGCAGTGGGGTGCCCAACTGGAACTCATTACCTGAGCACTTAAAAATAAGTAGAGCAAACCCAGTGGGCTTTGCTTGTAAATATTCAGTTGGCTACATGGGTGTTTTTACTGGTAGTGGTTATTAGTTAAAAGAAAATGCAAGAAAAAATGTCATGGCTGTTTTCATGGTAGGAAGGTCACTCATTTGTGTGTGATAACGCTTCTGGGTATAAGAGGAAAACAAAATCAAGCAGACCCAGATTCTCCCTTCAACTCCATTTTGACTTATTCGCTTTCCACTCTCTACCTCCCCCCGCCAACTTTAATAATATGCATTGCTCATAATGGGCTTGCTTGTTAATATTTAATTTACTACAGGTGATACGAGTGAGGTCAGTTTCCAGTGTTAAGTGGATTATGGCACAATTATGAATTATCTGACTTGTACAATCACATCATTCTCAAATAAAATTGATTTCAATGGACACTGATGCCTACATATGACTACCCTTGGAATCATCAGCACAGGTATGGATTCCTACATAGTATGGTTACGTCTTAATGATTCCTGCATCTTTTCAACACCATCCATATTGTTACAAAGCGGAGAATCCCCCTGCCCGAGCACTAAAACTGTAACACCCAAAGAGGAGCACCTCATCCTATAATCTGTAAAAGGAGTTTGAGGAGTAGTGTAACCTGCTTTTCAGCAACGTCTTGTGGTTAAATAAAATAAATCCCTAACTCTCACTTTTAAAAATCAACAAATAACGATTTATTTATTTAACTCTATCAGTGAACAAATTAACTGAACTATCAATAAACTGAATAAATCCATTCTAAAATAAAAAATGTAAAATTTAGTCTCTCAAAATTACAGCCAGGTTTCTTGACTTCTGGAATGTTCCATGCCTTCTCTGTCAATTCTTCTGTCAGGAGTATTAACTAGTTGTGCCATGGGTACCTTTGTTATTTAGATGGTGCTTCCTCTAAGAGATAGAGGAGGCTGAGAGCGCCAGCAATTCTCTCTTGAGAGCTGTGGACTTAGCCCTGGCAGATGGCTCTGGGGTTTTGTCCAACTGCCTCCTCCTTTTATACCCCTGATGACATATCAATTTCCTTACAATAGCACTGGTCCTATGTTGTCAAAACCATCTAGGTTCCTGGTTCAAATTGATTGGCTAAATTCAAAACTTACCGTTCTGGTTAAGAACCGCTGCTTGACCTGCTGGCTGTACGCCCTTTCGAAACAAATGTTTCAATTCAGGTGCCGTCTGTGTACAGGCAAACTTTCAAGCTGCTGCTCACAGACATCCATTTTAAATCTCTAAGCGCAGAAAAAAGGGACCACACAATGCTTTCCATCCTAGAATTTTGTTTGTAAAATGCTAACTTCCTGCCTCCCAATCCACAAGTACTCTACCCAATTTTGCAACAATATTGCCTTGTTGATACCTTTGCAGCCAGTTACAAT
>NC_081376.1:36892184-36894684 GCF_030684315.1 Stegostoma tigrinum | reverse complement strand
GTGTGTGTGTCTGTGTGTGTGTATATGTGTGTGTGTCTGTGTGTGTGTATGTGAGCGCGTATGTGTGTGTGTATGTGAGCAATGTGTGTGTATGTGAGTGTTTGTGCGTGTATGTGTGTGTGTATGTGAGTGTGTGTGTGTATGTATGTGAGTGTGTGTGTGTGTGCATGCGAGAGTGTGTGTGTCTGTGTGTGTGTGCGTGTGTGAGTGTATGCGAGAGTGTGTGTGTGTGTGTGTGTCTGTGTGTGTGTGAGAGAGAGACTGTGTGTGTCAGACTGTGTGTGTGTGTGTGTGAGACTGTGTGTGTGTGTGTCTGCGTGTGTGTTTGTGTATGTGTGTGTGCGTGTGCGTGTGTCTGTGTGTGTTTGTGTATGTGTGTGCGTGTGTGTGCGTGTGTGTGTGTATGTGAGTGTGTGTGTGTGCGCATGTGTGTGCGTGTGTGTATGTGAGTGTGTGTGTGTATGTGAGTGTGTGTGTGTGCGTGTGTGTGTTTGTATGTGAGTGTGTGTGTATGTGAGAGTGTGTGTGTGTGTATGTGTGTGTGTCTGTGTGTGTGTATGTGAGAGTGTGTGTGTGTGTGTGTGCGTGTATGCGAGAGTGTGTGTGTATCTCTGTGTGTGTGTATGCGATGTGTGTGTGTGTATGCGAGAGTGTGTGTGTGTCTGTGTATGTGTGTGTGTGTGTGCATGCGAGAGTGTGTGTGTGTCTGTGTATGTGTGTGCGTGTGTGTGTATGTGAGTGTGTGTGTGTGTCTGTGTCTGTGTGTATGTTGTGTGTGTGACAGTCTGTGTGTGTGTGTGTGTGAGTGTGTGTGTATCTGTGTGTCTGTGTGTGTGTGAGAGAGACTGTGTGTGTGAGACTGTGTGTGTGTGTGTGTGTGTGTGTGTGTGTGTGTAGGTGTGTGTTTGTGTATGAGTGTGTGCGTGTGTCGGTGTGTGTGTGTTTGTGTATGTATGTGCGATTGTGTGTGTGCGTGTGTGTATGTGAGTGTGTGTGTGTGTGCATGTGTGCGTGTGTGTGCGTGTGTGTGTGTGTGAGTGTGAGTGTCTGTGTGTGTGTATGTGAGAGTGTGTGTGTGTGTGTGCGTGTATGCGAGAGTGTGTGTGTATCTCTGTGTGTGTGTATGCGATGTGTGTGTGTGTATGCGAGAGTGTGTGTGTGTCTGTGTATGTGTGTGTGTGTGTGCATGCGAGAGTGTGTGTGTGTCTGTGTATGTGTGTGCGTGTGTGTGTATGTGAGTGTGTGTGTGTGTCTGTGTCTGTGTGTATGTTGTGTGTGTGACAGTCTGTGTGTGTGTGTGTGTGTGAGTGTGTGTGTATCTGTGTGTCTGTGTGTGTGTGAGAGAGACTGTGTGTGTGAGACTGTGTGTGTGTGTGTGTGTGTGTGTGTGTGTGTGTGTGTGTAGGTGTGTGTTTGTGTATGAGTGTGTGCGTGTGTCGGTGTGTGTGTGTTTGTGTATGTATGTGCGATTGTGTGTGTGCGTGTGTGTATGTGAGTGTGTGTGTGTGTGCATGTGTGCGTGTGTGTGCGTGTGTGTGTGTGTGAGTGTGTGTGTGAGTGTGAGTGCATGTGTGTGCGTGTGTGTGTGTATGTGAGTGTGTGTGTATGTGAGTGTGTGTATGCGAGAGTGTGTGTGTGTCTGTGTGTGTGTATGTGTGTGTGTCTGTGTGTGTGTGCGTATGTGAGTGTGTGTGCGTGTGCGTGTGTGTGTATGTGAGCATATGTGTATGTATGTCAGTGTTTGTGTGTGTATGTGTGTGAGTGTGTGTGTGTATGCGAGAGTGTGTGTGTGTCTGTGTGTGTGTGTGTGTGTGTCTGTGTGTATGTGTGTGTGTGTGTGTGACAGACTGTGTGTGTGTGTGTGTGTGAGAGAGAGACTGTGTGTGTGAGACTGTGTGTGAGTGTTTGTGTGTGTGTGTGTGTGCGTGTGTGTGTGTGCGTGCGTGTATGTGAGTGTGTGTGTGTAATGTGAGTGTGTGTGCATGTGTGTGTGTGAGAGTGTGAGTGCATGTGTGTGCGTGTGTGTGTGTATGTGAGTGTGTGTGTGTCTGTGTGTGTATGTATGTGTCTGTGTATGTGTGTGAGTGTGAGTGTGTGAGACTGTGCGTGTGTGAGAGTGTGAGTGCATGTGTGTGCATGTGTGCGTGTGTGTGTGTATGTGAGTGTGTGTGCGTATGTGCGTGTGTGTACGTGAGCGTGTGTGTGTGTATGTGAGTGTGTGTGTGTGCGTGTGTGTGTATGTGAGTATATGTGTGTATGTGTGTGTGTGAGATTGTGTGTGTTTGTGTGTGTGTGCATGTGTGTGTGTGTGTGTGTGTGTGTGAGATTGTGTGTGTGTGCATGTGTGTGTGTGTGAGACTGTGTGTGTGTCTGTGTGTGTGCGTATGCGTGTGTATGTGTGTGTGTGCGTGTGTGTATGCGAGCAAGTGTGTGTGTAATGTGAGTGTGTGTGTGTGTGTGCATGTGTGTGTGTGTGAGTGTGAGTGCATGTGTGTGCGTG
>NC_081376.1:36817184-36874684 GCF_030684315.1 Stegostoma tigrinum | reverse complement strand
CACCAAAGGGAAATCCTGTGTAACCAATTCATTTGAGTTCTTTGAAGGAGTAACATGCTGTGGTGGAAGGTTAGCCTCTGAGGCTCTGCTCACACTGCTCGGTGAGATTGGAGCGCCGATACCTTGACCTCGGGTTTTGGAATTTGCTGCCACACACAGATCTTGGAGGTTCACGCATTGAAAAACAAAATTGGAGGGAGTATAGATTCTACAGCCCATTCGCAGCAAACACCTTCCAGTGCAATTTCTGGAGATACTTGTTGAGGTGCTTTTCTGTTGCTCCCTAACTTCTTTAGGAATGTGGGAATTGCTGGGAGAAAAATAATAGGGGGTTATCCTATTTTCTACCATCCTGGAGCATGATGCAATTATAATCAAGTTGTTGAATAACCACAGCAAAACACTATTGATCAGTCTACAACATGAGAAGTTCAGTGCTCACAAAAGGCGCTACATAAATTCAAGTCTTTCTTTCTTCTAACAGTTCTGATAATTGTTTCATTTAACAAATAATCATTTCTGCTAATGCTTTTTAGACAGTGAGCTGTCTGCAACAGTCAGCAGCTAACTGCGCACCTCGTAAGCATAAGAAAACTGCCTGGCTTCAATTCGCAGTTGCCAACCAACCAGA
The DNA here is from genome assembly GCF_030684315.1 of Stegostoma tigrinum. NCBI lineage: Eukaryota > Metazoa > Chordata > Chondrichthyes > Orectolobiformes > Stegostomatidae > Stegostoma > Stegostoma tigrinum. Next base: position 36,874,053 of record NC_081376.1, on the reverse strand, counting down.
ATTGCCCTGGAGTCTTTGAGAATTAAAGGTTAACTCCAGGGCACTGTTCTGTGCTAACATTCCATGGAGAAACATTATAGGGCCATATAAAGAAGTGGTGTTCTTCATGTTCTTTGAATACTTGCTCATTTATAAAGATTTGAAAGAAAAATAAAGGAGTTTGAACGAATGAATATCTTGGAGTTTGGAGATAGTGTAATGAAACCATTAGGATTACATCCAAACCCCAGATATTGAGTCAGAGAATAGCACACCACAGAAGCAAGCCATTCAGCCCATTGAGTCTATGACAGCTCTTGTGATGAGAAACCCAATTAATCCTGCTCCCCAGCTCTTCATCTGTCTAATATTTTTCTCTTGCAACTAGTTATTTAATTCACTTTTGCAAACTGTGATTGAATCTGTTCTGACCATAAGACCAAGTATTACCAGATTCTAAGCACTTACTATGAAAATAAGGTTTTCCTTATGTCCTCTCGCATTCCTTTGCCAATCACCTTCAATCTGCAGCCTCTAGTTATTGAACTCTTCAGCCATCGGAAACAGATTATTTTTCCAAATTCTATATATCTAAATCCTTGACGGTTTTAAGCACCCCTGTGCTCTTAGCCCTCCCTGGTCTAAGGAATACAGTCCCAGCTTCTCCAGTCTCTCCACTTACCTGATCCCTTCCTATGCTTCATAAAATGACTTCTGTGAACATGTAAGGCTTTTGTCTTCTGGTCAGCCTGCCTTTTACTGCGATCCTGCTGATGAGTATCTAGAAACCTTGGCCTTGCAGAAGGCAACTGCACAGAATTTGTCATGGGTTTGGAGGGACAGGAATGCAGGCTTCAGATTCACAAACTATATAATTTGCTGTTTGATTCGCCCTAACATCTGCATGCGATACATCATGAATCGTGCTTGCCCTCACAGCCACTGTATTATCTTAATAGATAACCTGTGATGTGTTACCATAAATCATTGCTTTATAGGTTTCATTTGTTCTCTGCATGTAATGTGGGCAGTGTTAGAGTAACCTTTTGCTTTTGGGCAAGCACAAAGAGTGACTTTTGAAACATCATTAGTCTTCCCACAGCCAATAAACAGATTGTTTTTTTACACACTGGAATTCCCAAGACAGATTTCCAAGTTCTATCAATTCTTCATTTGAAAAAAGTCTTTGATAGGTAGCCTTGGGGCATGCTTTCTTCAGATCATGGCCTTAACATCAAGTATTTGGAGACTCATCTGATGAAGGGGAAAATTGTCACTTAAAAGACACAGTAAAACCTCATGACCCCATGTGCTCAGAGGGCAGTACTGTGTTATCGAGCAGCCTGTGTGGGAATGCTGGAAAGAGCCTTTGCTTTTGGAGTCAAGGTGTCTGTAGGTTCTTATCTAGGTAAGCAGCATGGCTGATGTTAATATGAAAACAGCAATGCTCCCTCCGAGCTGCATGGCTGCTCCAAAGTTCCATGTGTGCCGACTGGAATGCTAATGCCATTCCCAGCATTGATTTCTGGTTGTGGAAGTCAGTGCTGCGCACGGACTTCAGAGGCCTGTACAGAAGGCAACAAAGCTGAAAGGAAAGTAGGAGGGATGGCCACTCTCTGCTTGTCATGTATTCCAGGCCTTCAACCTTCTGATAGTTTGGCCTTGCAATGAAGAACTAGGAGGTCAAAGGCAAACATCTTTTCTGAACCTTATTTCTTGAGCTCAGGAGCAGAGTGATTGATATCATTACTTTTGATAAGGGGTTATTTGAAAAGTCAGGGCAGTGATCCAAGAGAAGTAGAAAACAGAGCTAAAGGGGGCTCTAGCCAAATGGTGGCAGACATGAGTCAGTGGTGCAAAGCCTGGGTCAACAGATTGGAAAGGTAAGTGGGATGTGCGGGCCTGATGTTACATGTTCTCGTTGTGTGTGTTTTCAGCAGAGACAGAGGGATGTCAAAGAGGGTGAAATCTAGCCTTGCCCCCAAGTCCCAAGCTTGCTCCCACAATATGGAACTCAAATATAAAATAAATAATTTGGCAACAACTGAGTTTGTTAAAATTTCATACGACAGCAACATTACCCTCCTCATGCCATACAGTGTTTGACAAATGGGCAGGAGTGGGTAACTCACTTTTATTTGATGTCTTTAAAAGTGCAAGAAGGAAGTGGGGGCAGGGATGGTGTTGATCCCATATTTCAAGGGCGTCCTTTACATGTTGGTGGGCCCTCTCCCAAGAAGGTAGTATGCCATTTCTTTCCTCTCTGTTGGGACTTTTAAATGCACTACTCAACCCCTACCCTCCTTTTGCAACCACTTCATAAAATTGTTAAACCGTCTTTACTCAATGCCTCTTATTTACCTGGGTCTGGGGTTCTATTGGCACTCGCTACACATGAAGACACACACACACAAAAAAAACTTTTCAACGTGCTCACTCCCCCAACCGATGTGGATCCGATTGGCAGTGCAAGAGGACGGGACACTCTGCCACTGGAGGTGCCGAAGACTCACTCTGCATTATTTTATCCATTCGCAGTGTGTTACGGTGGTCTGGTAGGCTTCATCTGGGCTCGTCAGTTTTGCCATTGTCTGCCCTTCTGCTGATGGATGGGACAGACGTGTGAGCTCTCCACCGTCTCCCCACCCAAAAATATCCTTTCTTCATCTCTGAATTAACATTGTTTCTCTTCCTTTCCCCCTCTGCCCACCCTGGACCTGCTGAGTGTTTCCAATTCATCCTGATTTCAGCTCAGATTTCCAGCGTCTGCAGTGTTTCATTAAAGATTATGCAAATGTAAGAGGTATGTGATAGCGGGGAGGGGGGAGTGTCAAGGTCAGAGAGTGAATACAATTGAAAAGTTTTTTTGACGGCACGGTGGCTCAGTGGTTAGCGCTGCTACCTTACAGTGCTAGGGACCCGGGTTCGATTCCACCCTCAGGCAACTGTTTGTGTGGAGTTTGCACATTCTCCCCATGTCTGCGTGAGTTTCCTCCGGGCTCTGTGGTTTCCTCCCAGACTCCAAAGATGTGCAGGTTAGGTAGTTTGGCCATGCTAAATTACCCGTGGTGTTCAGGAATGTGGAGCTTAGGTGGGTTTATAGGGGAATGAGTTGGTGTGTACTTGTTGGGTCGAAGGGTCGGCTTCCACATTGTAGGGATTCTATGATAAGACTTGGGCTCTACTATCCAGGCTCGATTGTATTGCTGGCCAGACAGCATCAGAGGAGCAGGCCCTTCAGAGAAGGGACCCTACCTAAAACGTTAGCTTTCCTGCTCCTCTGATGCTGCCTGGCCTTCCGTCTTCCTCCAGCTCCACTCTGTGTTTTCTCTGACTCCAGCATCTGCAGTTCTTACTATCTCAGAATGCATTGCACTAATCTTATTCCACTCGAGAATGTGACAGTGAGCTACCTTCCTGCAATTTTTGGGTTTGCCACAGTGGTTGGTTATAACCAAATGGCTCATTGCATCCTTTCAGGGGCAATTAACAGTTAGCTGTATTGATGTGAATCTAGAATTAAATGTAGGCCAATTCAGGAAAGCATAGTAGATTTCATCCTTAAGTTGTGTTTTTACAACAATCCAATAGCTCATCGAACAAATTAACCACATGAATTCGATCCACAAAACAGATATTGCTTTAAGAAGCAAAAACAAAGAAAACTAAGTCATGAAGAAGTATCATCATCCAGGGATTGTAGTGGTTTAAGGCAAAAGATTGCTATCATGTTTACAGACCAACTACAATCAATGTAGTCTTTATAAATAAGGATGGATTAATATGAGGAAATTCTGATGAATCCATATGAACCATTCTTTAGATGCAACTGCAGTGTTGATTTCAATTTTGAAAAGTGCAGTTTAGGAGGGACATGTGGGCTATAGATAGAGAGTGCAGGAAGGTGTTATGAACAGGGGTGAGGTACTTTAGTCAGATAGATAGATGTTGTGTGTGTTCAAATGCCAATGCCTGCAAGTGATAGAGGTAGTTTGCTGACACCATTACTCTTCAGGGCCCATTAGGTTTATAGTGGTATAGAAAGATCAGTAGTGAGTCTTAATGAGGAAAAGCACTTGTCTTAAACAAAGTGCACTTTATTACATGATAGTGATCTGATCTAGGTTACATTTATCTCAGTTGGCTAGATGGTAGGTTTGTGGTGCAGAGTGGTGCCAATATTGTGGTTTCAATTCCCACAGCAGTTCAAGTTACCATGAAGGACTCACCTTCTCCTCTCACTTGAGATGAGGTAACCCTCATGTTAAACCACCACCAGTTGTGTCACTCTCTTCAATAAGAGCACAGCCATATGATCTGGTAGGGCTATGGGAGCTTTACCTTTCAGTTTTTGCATTCATGGACATTATTACTAAGATCATGAAGATGCCCGTAGAAAAATACTTCACAATAGAGTTTTACTTTATTCCTACCTAAGCCCATCATGTGTCATATAATTAGGTGTAGTTTAATGCAGTCTCCAATATTAACACTTTCAGAATTGTTAACTTATGCAACAACATAATTCTCCTCAGAGGAAAGAAAGTTCAGAGGAACTTTGTTAAAGGGCCAAAATAACAGAGTAACATTTCCCACTGGTGGAGAGATCTGAAAGCTCTCAGATGAAGGCGCTAGGCCCGAAACGTCAGCTTTTGTGCTCCTAAGACACTGCTTGACCTGCTGTGTCCATCCAGCTCCACACTTTGTTATCTCAGAAAGTAGAAAATACTGATTTGTGATCAGCAAATAAACCTGATGAGGAAGCAGTGTATTCAGTGAGTGATTATGGTGTGACATGCATTCCCTGAGAGTGTAGCATGATGGAAGTGCATTCAGTCATAGCTTTGAAAAGGGAATTAGATAAGAACCTGAAGAGAAATAATTTACATTGCTGCAGAGAAAAGACAGGAATAGCTCAGTTGCTCTGAGCAAGCACAGATGTGACAGGCTGTAAGGCTTACTTCTGAGCTGCTACTATTCTGTGATTTTATTACTGATATTAACTACTTTTCCAGATTTATTTAATAAACTGCCTTTGTAGGATTTGAATTGAAGCCATGTTAATTCAGGAGTAACATAAACCCTAAGCTACTGTACCCAGTTTGGAAAATTGATCCATTGAATTATAATCTTTTCTTCTATTCAATCACATCTTTGCTGGGTGGATTTTCTCCTTTCTTCCTACCTTGCTAGCAATTGCAAGTTGTCCTTTAAATAGAACACAGGCTCTATCCCTCCGCCCCTCCCCTGGCTCTCTATTGCTGTCTGCACAGAGGTCGGATTGTACAGGGCTGGTTAAATCACTGATAGAACCAGCGAAGTGCAATAATTAATGCTAACTGATCTACCATCTGGAGCCTGACACCTGTTTTATTTGGAGTGTTCCGCAGGTATACAGGGAAACCATACAATTAAAGGTTTTGAACTAATTTATGGTCAAATGGGTTGTTCAGAATACTCCAATGTGCATCCATAGTCGGCTCAGTTCCTGAGATTTGAGAAGATCTGTGGCTGAATGGCTGCCTTCTCTCTCTCATATCCTGTTGTTTATAGCAGCATCAAATGAGGGAATGTTAAATCAATTGCATGATAATTTACCTCCGGGATTGTTGGCGGACTGTGCTGATTAATCAATAGTACAGTCATCGCAGCAATGCTTTCTGAAACAATTCTTTGCAAGTTATTGTTAATTGGTTGTAAAAGAAAATGGAGATTCAGTCTGTTTTGACTCGTGGGAAAGTAAAGAACAAGAGGTCAAAGGAGACGACTTTCAGGAATACATTCAACTAGAGCTGGAAACCCAACTCTGTGTGTGGCGGTGTGAAATGCAATAAAAATATGATGCTACTCTGATATTGGGGCACACCTGCATGTTGCGGGTACTGACAGGCACTGGGTCTTGAAAATGTCCTTTTTAAAGCTTGCAAAGTGGATTAAATAGTCTCCAACAACACCATAGTGTCAGTAGAAACTGGGTGCAGGGAATGATCTCTGCTCAATTTGGTAGATCTTGGGTTTCAAGCCTAACTTTTCAAAGTAGATTATATTGAGCCAGTTGCAGATACCTCTGAGAGCTTACTGATGAACTATCTTCAGTTTCGGGCCCCTGGGAAGGCTTTGGGTTTAGATGTTCTAAAATGATCTGCATATACTTTTAGGAAGGCAAAGTTTTAAACTACTACCATTCATTACAGACATCAACAGGATATAATGTATTAGTCCTATGAATTTATAGGTGGCCTGAAGGAGCATTGATAGAGATCAGATATACTATATTTAGCTCCAGTAAACATTATCTATAGTATTACCTTCAAATGAAGAACCAAATTTAATGTTTCACAAATCCTCGTATATGATTGGCAGGTTTATGTTTAAAAGAAGATTGTAACAAGAAGGGTAACTGAGCAGAGGCAAGTAAACTCTTCCAGGCAACACATCCAGATGATTATATGTCAAAGAAAACTCATTTTGCTTTTGGTAATAGTCTTTAGTGGCATTTGATAGGCTTGTCAGCTCAGGCTAGTTTGGGCTGTCTTTAGAGCAGCCTCATTTCAGGAAAAGCTGCTGTCTGAAATCTCTAGGCCCGAAACATCAGCATTCCTGCTCCTCTGGTGCAGCTTGGCCTGCTATGTTCATCCAGCTCTACACCTTGTTATCTCTTATGCCTGAAGTCGGCGTCAGGTCGAATGCTTGTTTCAAATCCAGGCTCTCAACATCTATACTTCAGCCTTAGCCAGTACGGTGAATTCGCAGAGAAAAATTGACATCCAGCTGAACGAGATGGTAGAAGCAGTGACGAAAAGCTTGGTGAAAGTGTTGGGTTTTAGGAAAGTTCCTGTAAGGAAGAAAGAGAGGTGGACAGGCTTACATTATAAAGGATATACCATACAGACAGAGGCCATTCAGTCCACTAGTCCAGGTCACCTCACCTATGCCTGGCATTGTAACCTTTCGTTTCTCCATATGTGCGTTTGCTTGTCGGCCTTCATGTATCTATATTTTTAATTCAACCTCTCCTAGGGGGTAGGGAATGCCCAATATCACCAATTCCTGGGAAAGAAGTTTCTTCCAATTCTCTGCTGGTGACTATCTGATATCAATGGCCTTTAGTTTAGTCCTTCTTCTTAGATTGTAACATTCTCCCCGCGTCTACCCTGTCAAATTCGCTCATAATTTTAAAAACTTCTTTGAGGCCCAGAATTTCCATCCTCTCTTGGTAGGTTTAACCTGACAGATCTTCTCTCACACTTGTGAATTTCTTTTCCACACCCTCTCCCTTGTTTTAAAGTATGGCACCCAGAAATTTATACAGACACCATGTGTGCCAGTCTAACCAGGGCTTGTAACAGACAGTCTTCACTTTTCAATTGTATCCCTCCACAGATAAAGCTTACTGTTTGGGTTACATTTTTATGACTTTGTTAACCTGAGTCATTACTAAATATTGTTTGATGTACAATTTGCAGCATTAATAGCTCTATTGTATTGAAAAGCCATCGAAACCCCTAATCTCTGAAACAGTTTTGATAAAACATTTCTTATTTACTTTCTACATATTTTAAATAACGTATATCTTTTAAATCAAGTTTTAATGGTACTTGTTTACGCCACTTTGCACAGCAACATCTCAATTTTCCTTTCTTTTAGCCGGCCGCCTCTTGCCTGGCCCTGTACATAGGGATGGTTTGTAAATAGTTTGAGTTTTTTGACAGTACAGTTCAATAAATGGCAGCTACAGAGTGACCTTGTCTACTGCAGGTTTCGGCCTTCACTCGTTACCTACCCTGATTGTACAGCTCAGACTGAGAGCTCCATTTCATCAGCAAAATGTACAAACTCATCGCACCATTATGTTGCATGGCTCGAATACCCAAGCAGAAAACTGACCCGAAATTACCACTTGATAACCTATTTCAGAGGGTAAAACGCAATTAGAATTGGAATCTTTTTTAAATTTACTGATGGGATTTGGGTTTATTGCCTATCCTTATTGCCCAAGGAATTCAGAGGACAAGGCAGTGCAGAAGGCGTTGGCCTGGCCTGCCTCTTTGAATGAGCATTCCCATGAACCTCGCCCCCTTTGTTCTTTCTCCACCAGTATGCAGTGATTTCCTTTATTCATTCACGGGATGAGGGCATCTTGGCTAGGCAGCATTTATTGCCCGTCCCTAATTGCCCAGAGTGCAGTTCAGAGTCAACCACATTGCTGTGGGTCAGGAGTCACATGTAGGCCAGACCAGGTAAGGATGGCGGTTTACCTCCTGAAGGGACATGAGTGAACCAGAGAGGTATTTTTCCTGACAGCCGACAATGGATTTGTGGTCATCGTTAGATTGTTCATCTGCCGTAGTGGTGATTGAACCCAGGTCCCCAGAACATTATCTGGGTCTCTGGATTGACAGTTTAGTGATAATACCACTAGGCCATTGCCTCCTCTTGGAACATCTATCTAATTCGTTTTTGAAAGTTACTGCAGAACTTGTTTGCTTCATCCTTTCAGGCAACACATTCCAGAGCATAACTTGTTTAAACATAATACTTCTCAGTTGGAGTTAGAAATAATTCTGGTGCAGAAAGGACAGAAGGTTACAGTACATCATTAAGGTGGATGCAAGGAAGCTTGGCTGTATGTATAACCAATGCTGCCACCAAAGTTGAGTGTTTTTGATGTGGAGAAATGTCCTGTCATGGACCATTCCCGTTCCTCACATTGATGGTCAGATGGCAGTGACTGTTCAGGAATAACTCTTGCTCACTGCAGAGGAATGTTTCAAGGTATTACATTGATGATGCTCTTGGCCCAATAAGACTGGAGTCCTTTTTGTTGATCAATGTCAACTTGTATTTTATATGGGCATATGGGCATCACTGGCTGACCAGCATTTATTAACCATCCCTAGTTGCTTTAAAGGTGGTGGTGAGCTGCCTTTTGGGACCACAGTAGTCCACGTGGTGCAGACGGACACCCAATGCCCTTAGGGAGGGAATTCCAGCATTTCCTCCCAGCAACAGTGAAGGAACAGCATTACATTTCCAAGTCAGCGAGATGAGTGGCTTGGAAGGGAGCTTTCATGTGGCGGTGTTTCCCATGGATCTGCTACTCTTGTCCTTCCAGATGCAAGTGGTTATGGGTTTGAAAGGTGCTGTTTAAGGATCTTTGGTGAGTTTCTGCAGTGCATCTTGTAGATAGTACTACTGAACGTTGGTGTTTATAGACGCCAATCAAGCCGTTACTTTGTCCTGGATGGTGTCAAGCTTCTTGAGAGTTGTTGGAGCTGTATTCATGGGCCCAAAACGTCAGCTTTTGTGCTCCTGAGATGCTGCTTGACCTGCTGTGTTCATCCAGCTCCACACTTAGTTATCAAGGGTGAGCTTGCCAATTGGATATGTAATTGATAGGAGACAGAAGGTAAATGAAAGCAGACTCTTTGGTCCAAACTGTCCATACTGAACATAATCCCAAACTAAAAAAATCCCACCTAGCTACTCCTGGCCAACATCTCTCCAAACCTCTTCTTTTCATATATTCAAACAAATGCCGTTTGTCACTTCATCAGGAAGTTCATTCCACACGCAAACCACCCTCTGCGTAAAAAAATTGCTTGCTATGCCATTTTTAAATCTTCACCTCTCACCTTAAAAATGTACCCCTTAGTCTTAAAATTCCCCGTCTGAGGGAAAAGACAATTACCAACAACCCTATCTGAGCATCTCATTATTTTATTAACTTCTATCATCAGAACTCTGATGAAGGGTCTAGGCCCGAAACGTCAGCTTTTGTGCTGCTGAGATGCTGCTTGGCCTGCTGTGTTCATCCAGCTCCACACTTCCAGAGGCCCTGTATATAGCTTGTTCCCCTTGCTTCCAGATGATGCAGCAGGCTCTCAGCACAGACATCCTGACCCTGACCATTCTCTGTGGATGTGTGTAGCCATGTCTCAAGATACAAGAGTGACATTTGAGGCTACACAGAGAGCCAAATAACCAGATGTAAAGTGAGGGCAGCCACATTTGTAAAGAAGTGGAGAATGATGTACAGAGCATTGTAATTCATGCCACCAAATTTTCTTTTATCCTTCCCACTATGTCTTTGTTCCCACAGTGAGGGTGAAGGGAGGCAGCTTGGCAGTGGAGCCTATTGGCCTTGGAGGCTTGTTTGAGTGAGCCTGGGGATATGGGTGTCTGAGGGCCTTCTTGCCAGGAGCAGGTTGACCTTTCACAACATGAACGTCCAAGGGCTGACAGAGGGTGAGCTGTCTGGAAGTGGAGAATCAGCCCACCTCTGGAGTGCCATGTGTGGAGGCTTCACTAGGCTCCAGCTGTGTGCCTGCAGTGTCCCGCCAGGTTCCTCAATCCTGTCACCATGCCATCAGACCTCAGGACCAATGGCTGAGCTGACAGGGTGCAAGCATGTGCATCTCTCCAGCAGACCTAGAGGCTGCTGGCTCTGCCTCTCCATGTGATTGTCCTTGGCTGAACACAGCAAGCTTGGCTACTGGTAATACCTGCTAAGCGGTGGGCTGCTCTGGGAATGGCCTGCAATAAGGTTGGGGGAGGGGCGGCGCAAGATGAGACGGACTCCATAGGTGGTAGTTAATGTAGCAAATTTACTGAGGTACAGCGAGGAAACCTGATGGACCTTGTGGCAGAAATCCCTCCCATTACAACTCCAACTTAGCCAAAATAAACCCAAGATTCAGCTCCTGATGTCTGACACTCGCTTAATTTTGCCATGATGGCTAGAACTTTGTGTTTTTCATGAACAATCTCCTGGATTACTTTTGATGTTAGTTTAATACTTGCTTTCCACTTAAATGGTGCTAGAAAGCATATTTGATATTTGAGCTTTCCACTTAAATGGTGCTAGAAAGCATATTTGATATTTGAGCTTTGGATGGTTTAATTGCAGATCAACAGATAACCAAAGATGTCTGTTTAACACTGCTGAGCACTTTGAGGGCAAATAAATGAGCATGAATAATGTGATTTAGGCAGTGTCTTTTCACTTCATGCCAGTTGATTGCCAATGATGTCATTTGATCCTTATTTGATGTTAAATGCTGAAATAATCACTTTTAGAGTCATAGAGTTATAGAGCTGTATGGCATAGAAACTTTGGTCCAGCTTGTTCACACTGACCAGATATCCTAAATTAATCCAGTCCCATTTACCACTATTTGGCCCATATTGCTCCAAACACTTCATATTCATATATCCATCCAGATGAAGTTTACATGTTATAATTATACCAGCCTCCATTACTTCTGGCAGCTCACTCCATACACACTCCAACCTTTGCGTGAAAAAGTTGCCCCTCAGGCCCGTCTTTAAATCTTTCTGTACTCATCTATGCCCTCTAGCTTTGGACCGATCTATCCTGGGGACAAAAAAAAACTTTGGCTGTTCACCCTATCCATGCCTCTCATGATTTTATTAACGTCTAAAAGTTCACTGCTCAGCATCCGACCCTCCAGGGAAAATGGCCCCAGCTTATTCAGCCTCTCCCTATAGCTCAAACCGTCCATTTCCAGCAACATACTTCTAATTTTTTTCTGGACCATTTCAGGTTTCACAACACTCTTCCTAAATAACGGAGACCAGAATTGAATGCAGTATTCCAAAAGTGGCCTAACCAGTGTCCTTTACAGCCTCAACATGACCTCCCAACTCCTATACACAATGCACTGACCAATAAAGGCAAGCATATCAAACATCTTCTTCATTATCCTGACTACCTGCGACTCCACTTTCAAGGAACTGCACTCCAAAGTCTCTGTTCAGCAACACTGCCCAGGACCATACCATTAAGTGTGTAAGCCCTGCCTGATTTGCCTTTCTACAGTGCAGCACATCATATTTACCTAAATTAGACTCTACTGGCCATTCCTCAGCCATCGGCCTATCTGATTAAGGTCCCATTGTAGTCTGAGGTAAGCTTCTTCACTGCCCACTACAGCACTAATTAGCACATGATTGCAAATGAATGAATGTGTGCAGTGTTAAACACAGCCCAATGTACAGTGTTGAACACAGCATGACGTAACCTATTGAAAATGGCATGATGTGCACTATTGACCATGATGTAATGCATAATGTTGAACACAGTGTTAACTGCTCTGGGAATGTCAGCATTGATTTTGTGCTGAGGTTTATGGAGAATGGGCATGAACTAACAACTTCTTTGGCAAGAATGCCATCACTAAGTGGAAGTAGGTTCTTTGTAGTCATAACTAATTATTCCAAAGTGGAACAGCATGGGGTGGAGCCTAGGAGAAGCTTCCTCATTCACTATTTGCCCCTACTCACTTACCTTTAGGACTTCAGGCGCCAACTCTTTCTTGTTGGGGCTTTGCTGCCTTTTTGAGATCACTTGTTGCCACTTACGCTGCTCCAGCATTGCCCATTCTTCAGCACCAGTGGAGTTTGTTGGTTTAATGATCAGGCTGGCACCATTGGCAGAGTGTGGTTGCCACTCAATCAGACGTTGTAGGGCTCAGAAACCCCCTTGAGGAAAGTTCTAATGAGTGGAGTCTAGAGCTCTGACTCTGAATTCGGGGCCAATATTCAGCAGGGCACTTGTGTTGGTTCGGAGTGCATGTCTTTCCTCCCGATCATTCAGTGGGTAGGAGATCTTACAGTCCTGGAGCTGATGCCTGCATTGTCGCCTGCTCCACTATTTCTCCACTGGCCATTTTTGGAACATATTCTTGTTTTTTCTGCTGTTGAAAATGAGCCAACAAGCAGTTTTGGGAAAGTCAAGCGCATGCTGGTTAATTATGCACAAGCAGCAAACAGCAACAATCAGGAAGATTGCCCACATGCTGAAGATCAAGATCATCATGATTAAGACTTTTTTGTTCGAGGAGAGGTGAGCTGGGGGTTGGGGGGTGGAAGTGGTGGTGCTTGGGTGATTGAGTCACATCTGTAACATGACAGAAGACAAATGTGAAACTGATTACTGCACTTTGTTAGCTTCACCACATCAAGAGGATGACAGGGTGCCTCTCTGGAAGATCCTATTGATGGGTGGTCCCTTTCTGCAGAGGCAAGGGAAAGCCAATCAAGGGAAAATAAGCATAAAAGATACAGCTTAAAGATCAAATCATGTGCTTTGATGTGGCAACATCAGTACTTATGGAGTTTTGCAGTTTGTATTCGTTCATGCTGATTGGAGGAAGGGGAACAGAGACCCAACATGGGTTGACATCATTGCATTTGCAGCAAAGATGTTTCTGAGCATTTAGAGTAATGTGTTACAGCTGATTGTACTCTGACCTATTGACATCGGACTTGGGAATAGACAAAGATTGCTTCTATTATAACAAATAATAAGAGGTGGAGTCAGCATTATGTGTGTAATTCCATGCTACAAGGTGGTGAAGGATTGAACTGGAACTTAATCTTTTACACACCTTTTAGCTTTTATTTGCAGAGATTCATCATACAAACGTGCTCCTCGAAACCCTGTAGAAACATGAAGTTCATACTGTTAGGAATGAATATTAACAACCTTTATTGAGCAGAACCATTTACAAGCTAATGAAGTCTTCACAGGCCTAGCCTTCTCCTCTATAGCAAGAGACATCACAATGATGTGGCTGCTTTTACCCATGCTTCACTGCTGTTCCTAAAGTAAACGTATAATTAACACTTGAATCCACATCCCTCCAAGTCTTTATTTCCACTTCATATATAAATTATTTGGACGTCAAGGGTTGTGTGTCTGCTCAGGTACAGTGCATTCATCCCACACAAAGTGTCTACCTAGAGGAATACACACATACTCACACTCACACTCACATACATGCTCATACACACACACACACCCACTCACATACACATACACACATACTCACACACACACTCACACATGCACACACACACACAAACACACACTCACATACACACTCATACTCACACACACACACTTGCACTCTCTCTCACACACACACATAAGCACTCTCACACACACACAAGCACTGTCTCATACATACACATTCTCACACACACATTCACTCATAAACATACACATTCACTCATAAATATACACATTCACTCACTCACATTCACTCACTCACTCACACACACATATTCATTTACTCACACACACACACACACATGCAAATACGCACACTCACTCACTCACACATACATTCTCATTCTCACAACCACATATACACAAACTCTCTCACACTGAAACACACATATGCACACATACACACTCACAAACACACACACACACACACACACACACACACACACACACACACACACACACAAACACATTCACACAAGAAGAGGCTATAAAAATGTGCCCCAGATGTAGCCTGCAAAACTGTATCCAGTGGGTTCACCTAACCGTGGTCCTAAAACCAAAAAGAAACTGAATGTCAGAAGCTAGAATGCACCTCAAGGATAACCAGCAAAACAATCATCCAGAATGAAGAACTGTATTTCAACATTGATGTCATTGAGAACTGAAGTTCAGGAATCTAAGGGCAGCTGAAGGAAGAAGGCTTTGGTTGCACAATTATACGGAGAGGAAAGCTCAAGGATTACCCCAAGATACATGGAATTTGTCATCATGAACAAACTCATTAACAGACTCTCAAAGCTCCCTGTTGGCATCAACAATCATCTTATGGCTCTCCATCTGCATCTTGCCACGAACCATCAGGCAACATTTGAGACCCTTGATGCCACAGATGCCTCCAGACAAGGTTTCTGCCCCACCCTGGACACCATTGTCACCAACATTCTGAAGGAAGATGAAAGTATCCTCAGAGACTTCAAAGCCGGAGTTGGAAAGGATGGCCAACTCTGAAAAGAAACTATTGGAAAGGAAAGAGTCCAGAATTACAACTCCAATGGGATTCTCCTCTTCCCCAAATGAACAGAACACCATGTGGTTAGCAACAACACACTGATCCACCAAAAAGATAAGTTCAAGGTACCAACAATCAAAGCACTGGCTAGTGATTGACTATTTCATCTTTCAATCCTGAAACTTAAAGATGTCCTCATTATCAAACCAACGACCAGTTCAAATGACTATTGGACAGAGCACCAGCTCACAACTCCTGTCAGAGTAGCAGAAGGTGAAGAAACAGTTCAGAGAAAAGCTCAGCATTGAGCGACGTCAAGAGCTAAGCACTATTGAACATCTAATAAGGTCTTCACCAAAATCTCCAAAGATTTTATTGTAATGGAGTGAAGGAAATCTGGAAAGAGATGAATATAGCCATCATCTCATTATGTGAAGAAACCATTGTCTACAAGACCAGGCAATGCCAACACAGGTATGACTAGAATGACCAGATCATCCAAGATCTCACTGACAAAAGAGGAAAGCTTTCCGTGCCTGGGAAAATGACATCTCCTGCAAGAAAAGAAGGAGAACTCATCAAACAGCAATGGCAGAGTTACAAAGAAGAACTAGGGAAATCAAGAACCAATGATGGACTAAGAAAGATAAGGAGCTGACAAGCTTGACACCCGGGGTTTCCTCAGTACCGTCAAGGCAACACATGGACCCAACACCTTTGGCCTCAAAACTGCACGGAGTAAGGATGGAACCCTTTTGATCCGCAGAGAAAATAACAGCTTCCAATAGAGAAAACACTTCAAAGAATGCCTAAACTGTAATACAACTGTCAAAGAGGACGTGTTTGTTGAGATTCCCAAGTCCCCATCAAAGATGATTTTCAACATCCACCTGATGTTAGATCCACCTTCATGTTAGATACATGAAGAATGGAACAGCCACAGGAGTGGACAGGATTCCAGCAGAGAATTTCAAATTTAGGGGAGCAGAGTTTACCCATCCTCACCATTGACTGTTCCTGAAAATCTGGTACAAAAAAGAAATCCCTGTAGATCTAACAGCCATTGACACTGTCTTAAAGAAAAGGAGGCAAAGTGTCTGTGGGAACTACCAAGAAATCTCCTTGCTCTCCATCAGCAGGAAGATCATCTCCAGAATCCTCGCAAGGGGCCTTCTCCCAGCCTTCCTGGGAGTAGAACTTGGAGGTGATATTATTTCAGAGATAGTAGGAACTGCAGATGCTGGAGAATCTGAGATAGCAAGGTATAGAGCTGGATGAACACAGCAGGCCAAGCAGCATCAGAGAAGCAGGAATGCTGACGTTTTGGGCCTAGACCCTTCTTCAAAAATTTCTGAAGAAGGATCTAGGCCAGAAACGTCAGTCTTCCTGCTCCTCTTATGCTGCTTGGCCTGCTGTGTTCATCCAGCTCTACACCTTGCTATCTCAGATTCTCCAGCATCTGCAGTTCCTACTATCAGTGGAATTATGGACATGGTTTACACTGCTCAGCAATTCCAAGGGAAATGCCAGAAACAACATCAACCACTCTATGTGGCCTTTATCAATCTGACCAAGGCTTTCAACTCTGCGAAATGGAAGTGCTATGGAAGAATCTGTCAAAGACTGGCTGTCCATGAAATTATTAATATCCTCCATCTCCTCTACAACAAGATGCCAGAAATGGCCTTCACTGATGGTAATATGACAGAACCCAGTGAAGTCAAGATAGTGTCAAGCTGAGATGTGTCATTGCCTGCATTCTTTTTTCCAGCTTCATCACCACTGCTGTTTGTTTTGTCAAGAAAAATGATGGTTTTCTTTTTAAATCATTCACGGGATGAGCGCGTCACTAGCTTCGTGGCATTTATTGTCCATCCCTAATTTCCCAGATGGCAGTTCAGAGTTAACCATGTTGCTGTGGGTCTGGAGTTACATGTAGGCCAGGCCAGGTAAGGATAGCGGTTTCCTTCCCTCATGGACATGAATGAGCCTGATGGGTTTTTTCTGAGAATTGACAATGGATTCACAGTCATCATTAGATTCTTAATTCCAACTATTTATTGAATTCAAATTCCACCATCTGCCATGGCAGGATTTGAACCGAGGTCCCCAGACATTATCTGGGTCTCTGGATTAACAGCCCAGTGATAATACAGCTAGGCCATTACCTCCCCTAGATATAGCCTACAGGAGGGACAGAAAACTTTTCAACCTCAACTAGTTGAAATACAAAAAGAAAACAGCACTGGCCTCACTTGTGGAATTGCGGTATGTGAGTGATAGTGTTTCTGCGCTCTCGGAAAAGCATCTTCAAGTCTTACCTGAAGCTTTTGTGGAATTATACTGAAGATTTGGCCTCAGCTGCTAACTGGGAAACAGCCTCTAACCCAAGGCTGACATTGATGTGGAGGTTCAACACCAGATCCGCTCTGTGAATGCCATCTTTGGATGTTCAAGAATGAGGGATACCAAGATCCTTGGTTATAAGGCAGTCATCCTCCTGACTCTTCTGTGGATCAAACCTGGACGATGTGTAGACACCACCTTTTGAGAAATACCATGAGCAATATTTGAGACAGGTGCTCTGTATTCAAATCCTCAGGGTCAAAAATCACCTGAAGAAGGAATGTGACTCTGAAAGCTTGTGTCTTCAAATAAACCTGTTGGACTATAACATGGTGTTGGGTGAGTTTTGACCTCATCATCATACTAAATCCTCAGGACAGGCATGATAACACTAGTATCTTGGAAGCAGTTAGCAGCACCTGCATTGAGACCATGATTCTCTGAAACTAACTCTGCTGGGTCAACCATGTGTTTAGGATTGCTGAGTTCTGACAGTCAAAGCAAATTATCTTTGCTCAGCTCAAGGAAAGGACTCAAACAAGAGGAGGTCAAAGGAAGAGTTTCAAAGACTCCTTGAAGATTACTCTCAAGAAATCCAGCATAGATGCCAATGCATCATGGTTATCATTGCATGGGAGATACTTGTTCAGAAGAAACCAACTATCAAGAAACTCCTGTATGAAGGGACACAATTCTTTGAGAATGCTCTAAGACAAGTAGAAGTACGGAAAAGGAACTGAATTGAATTGAATTAGCTTTATTGTCACATATGCTCGAATGAGTACAATGTAAAGTTTGTAAGTCTCCACTTATAATGCTATCTTAGGTACAAAGGTTTCTAGGTACAATCCTTTATTAAAGAATAGAGAAACGACAACAAAGAAAAGTTACATTACAGCTATAAACATAGGTCAGAAAAAGCAAAACATCAGTTGAAAAAACAAACATCACAGTCTCTCTCCATGGCAGACCAATGCAGAGGGCCTCCACACAGCCCGACTGCTGGCTGTCATCACACTCTGCACTAGGTCATTCTCCTCACTCCCACACTGGGCCACTGACACCACATTCTGCACTAGGCTGCTGGTCATTGGTGTGCCCGCTCCGGGTGCTGGTCACTGGTGCCCCTGCTCCGGGTGCTGGTCACTGGCGTTCTCCACTCCAGTCCCTGGTCTGGTGACCTGCAGGAGCTGATGGTCATCAGCATGTCTGCTGCAGCTGCTGGTGTCTCTGCTTCAGGCCATTGACCGCTGACCCCACTTTGCAGGCCAGGGCCATGTTTCCGAGTTGGAGAGAAGGCAGAGAAAGAAGGAGAGAAAAGAAAAAGAACATATGGAATGGAGGAGCTTTGGTTGGAGTGTCCTACTCTGCAGCTATCTTACTGGAGAAAGGAATGTCACCACTCTCAGGGTCAAGGACCAATTCCATCTCCTGCAAACTCCTGCCAAATGTCACCTGGGATGCAGATCTAGAATCAGGCTCAGCCACCACACAAGAACCCAGAAAGCCCCATGACCAGGAACGCAGAATTTCCTGCTGGTAAGTGATTGCCAATGATGTCACTACTTACACCATTTTTCACAGCTCTCCCACTGTACCTCATCCATCCTTTCATCCCTGCCGAATCTCTGTGGTTTGGGATGGCATGTTGGCTCAGTGGTTAGCACTGCTGCCTCACAGCGCTAGGGACACAGGTTGGATTCCACCCTCAGGCGACTGCCTTTGTGGAGTTTGTACATTCTCCCTGTGTCTGTGAGAGTTTCCTCCCACAGTCCAAAGATGTGCAGGCTAGGTGGATTGGCCATGCTAAATTGTCCGTAATTTTCAGGGATATGGAAGGAGGGTGGGTCTGGGTGGCATGCTCTTAAGAGGGTTAGTGTGGACCTGATGGGCCAAATGGCCTCTTTCAACACTGTAGGAATTCTATGATTCATAAAGGAAAGTCTGTGGGGTGTTTTCACTAACATCCTGAAGAATCCACAAGGTTCCTGGGGAGAGTTGTTGTGTGGCAAACTGCTTCTATGAGGATTGAGGGTCATCAGTCCTTGTCTTTGTCATTAGTTGCTGTGTTGCCACAGTGTCCTACCCAGGATCAGAGTATATAGGCCATCCAATCAGGGGGGCTCTTCTTGTTTAGCAAAATCAAGATAGTTTTGTTCCTTTGAATGATGGCCCTTGGAGTTCAGACAAGGAATGGTCTGAGCTGTTGGAACCTTGCCAGCACCGTCTCTGCATTTGCACAAAGTATATTTCAGTGCATGTTGTGTAAAACTTCAGTAAGGAGGTGGAAGAGTAGCCTTACCGATTAAAAACAAACTCATCTTAATGGTGAGGGAGGATATAATGAGAAGAAAACATTCAGTCAAGACATATGGGTGGAACCGAGAGACAATAAAGGCCGAAGTGCCTGTACTGTGCTGTAACGTTCTAACAATAAAGCATCTAAAACTGTAGTTGGTGTTGTGTATGGACTCCCTGGTAGTATCTCTGAAGTGCTAGATTGTATAAATGCAGATACCTGGCAAGTGCATTACAAAGGCATGGTATTAAAGGAGGATTTTAATTTTAACATAGATTTAGAGAGGCAAATTCAATTTAGTAATGAGTAATGAGACACATTTAATTCATAGCATAACAGTGCTTGAAAATTGATCAAATAATGGCACGGCGGCTCAGTGGTTTGCGCTGTAACCCCACAGCACCAGGAACCTGAGTTCAATTCTACCCTCGGGTGACTGTCTGTGTGGAGTTTGCACATTGTCCCCATGTCTGCGTGGGTTTCCTTCCACAGTCCAAAGATGTGCAGGGTAGGTGGATGGATCATGCTAAATTGCCCATAGTGTTCAGGTTAGGTGGGTTCGACATGGAATATGCAGGAGTAAAAGGGAATGAGTCAGGGTGGGAATGCTTTTTGGATGGGCAGTGTGGATTTGTTGGGCTGAATGGCCTGAATGGCCTGAATCCACACAGGAGGGATTCTATGATTCCATAACATAATTGAGCTCAAAGTAATGTTTGAAAGTGAAAAACATAAGTCAGCTGCTAGAGTTTGAGATTTAGATAAGGCTAACTTTAATGAGATGAGACAGAAACTGTCCACAGTAAACTGGGACAATCTTTCAATGGATAAAACAACAAAAACAGTGGAACAAAAGCAGAATTTACTAGGAAAACTCAACAGGTCTGGCAGCATTGGTGGAGAGAACGCAGACTTAACATTTCAGGTCCAGTGACTGTTCTTCAGAACAGAAGGTACAAGCTCCACTTCACAGAGAAACCAGCCATGGACAACTAAAGAGATAAGGAACAATATAAAACTAAAAGAAAGGGCTTACAAAAATGGAAATAAAAGCACAGACATCTTTGAATGGGAGAAATACAAAGATCAGCAAAAGGCCATGAAGCAGCTTATAAGAGCTACTAAAAAGGATTACGAAAGGAAAATTGTCAGAGACACCAAAATCAATCAGAAGAAATTTTATAGTTACATAAAGCAACAACAGATAGTCAGGAGCAACGTTGGCCCACTAAAGACTGAAAATGGGAACATTGTCACTGACAATGGGGAAGTGGCAGATATTTTGAAGTATTAATTTGCCTGATTATTTACAGTGGTAAAGGAGGATAGCTTATTGGAAGTCCTGAGAAAGTTAATAGTATATTCGGGGCAGGGAATGAATAAAATTAACCAAAATAAAACATAGGCAACAAGGAAATTCATGGAACTAAAGTGTCAAATCTCCAGGACTTGATTGTTTCCATCTGAAGGCATTAAAGGTTGTAGTGAACACATTGTAGATGCCTTAACTATAAGCTTTCAGAGTTCGAAAGATCCAGAAGTGTACCTCTGGATTCAAAAATTTCATGTCAATCTGTTTTTTTAAGAAGGACAAAAGAGGGAGAGGAAAACTGGGGAATTACAGACAAATCAGCCTAATATCTGTGATGCAGAAATTGTTGGAGCTTGTAATCAAGGGTGTCATAACAGAATGCCTTGAAGATTTTCAGGTAATTAGGGAGATCCAGCATGGATTCTTGACAGAGATAATGGGAACTGCAGATGCTGGAGAATCCAAGATAACAAAGTGCGAAGCTGGACGAACACAGCAGGCCAAGCAGCATCTCAGGAGCACAAAATCTGACGTTTCGGGCCTAGACCCTTCATCAGAGAGGGGGATGGGGAAGAGGGTTCTGAAATAAATAGGGGGAGAGGAGGAGGCGGACCGAAGATGGATAGAGGACAAAAGAGTTGCAGTGGGAGAGAGATTCCCTGAGGTTGGTCCAGAGGGAGGAGGGTAACTTCTTCAGGTTAGGCATCCCTGGAAGAGGTTTCGCAGTGAGGTTAAAATTGTGATCAGAGATAATGGGAACTGCAGAATCCAAGACAACAAAGTGTGTAGCTGGATGAGTACAACAGGCCAAGCAGCATCTCAGGAGCTGATGTTTCAGGCCTAGAGGTAGGCCATGCCTAGCACACCTCATTGAAGTTTTTGCAAAGGAGATAAAGATAGTGGAGGATGAATATCTATGGATGTTATTTAGATAGATGCATTTGATAAAATCCCACATAACAGACTGTTAACTAAAGTAGAAGCCCACAGAAATGAGTTCAAATTACTGACATGGCTGAGAAATTGGTTGAGTGGCAGCCAACAGAAAGTAGGGAAAAGTATAGGTTCTCAAATTGGCTTGATGTGATAGTATCCCAAGAGTCGGCATTGGCTCTTCAATTATTCACATTTGTTAACAACTTACAGAATGGCATAAAAAATCAAATATCCAAATTTGCTGATGACGGAAAGTTAGGTGGCATTGCAGACAGTGTGGGTGATAATGGAGTACTCCAGTGGGATATTGATAGTTGAACTGAATGAGCAAAACTGTGGCAGATGGAGTTCAATGCAAGAAAGTATGGTTTAATCTATTCTGGACGGAAAAGGATAGATCAAGGTAGATAGTACTGAGTTAAGATACAATGGATGGCCAAGGAGACTTGGGGGTTCATGTACATAAAATATCGCAGAAGATGCACAAAATCATCAAGAAAGTTAATGTAATGCTGGTGGTGTTGGCTAAAAAAGTCATTTAGTTATACAACATAGAAACAGACCCTTCGGTCCAACTAGTCCATGCTGACCAGGTTTCCCAAACTAAACTAGTCCCACTTGCCTGCATGTGGCACATGTTGCTCTATACCTTCCCTATTCATATACCTGCCCAAATATCTTTGAAATATTATAACTGTACCTGCATCTACCACTTCCTCTAACAGTTTATTCTATACACGAACCACCATCTGTGAGGAAAAAGTTACCCCTTAGATCCCATGTAAATCTTTCTACTCTCACCTTAAAAATACACACCCTGATTTTGAATTCACCAACTTTAGGGAAAAGATCTTTGCCATTCACCTTCTCGGTGCCCCTCGTGATTTTATAACTTCTATAAAGACACCCCTCCACCTCTGTGCCTCAGTGAATAAAGTCCCAGTCTAGCCAACGTCTCCTTATAATGCAAACCCTCCAGTCTTGGCAACATCCTGGTAAATCTTTGCTGAACCTTCTTCAATTTAATAATATCCTTCCTATAGAAGAGGGGGACAGAACTGTACACAGTACTCCAAAAGTGGCCTCACCAACATCTGATGCAACCTCAACATGCTGTCCCAAATATTATACTTGATGGTCTGAACAATGAAGGCAAGTGTGCTAAACACCTTCCTAACCTCCCTGTCTACCTGTGAGGCAACTTTTGAAGAACTATGCACAAGATGAAGGAAAAAAAATGTCACAGCGATTTGGTGATACGAAAAAAATCTGCTCAGCTGTTGTAAGAGCATGTCTAGATATGAAAAAGAAATCAAAAGATGATAATGAATTGCTAGCCTTTATACCTAGAGGATGGGAATATAAAGATGCAGAAGTTATGCCACAATTATATAAAAACTGTTAGATCCCACATGGAATACTGTGAACAGATCTGGGTACCACACCTTAGGTAGGATAGATTGGCCTTGGATAGAGTACAAAGCAGGTTTACAAGAATTATACCTGGACTGCAGATGTTAAGTTACAAGGCAAAATTAAACAAATTAGGCCTGTTTTCTAGAATTTATAACTTTAAGGGATGAGCTGATCAAAATCTTCAAGAGGTCAACAGGAAAAGATTGGGTAGATAAAATAAACTATTCCCATTGGTTAGTGATTGTAGAACTAGAGGGCATAGTCTGAAAATTAGGGTCAGGTCACTTGGGAGAGATGTCAGGAAGCACTTCTGCACACAAAGGGTGGTAGATGTGGGTGGCATTTGATGCCAGGTTAGTTGCTAATTTTGAATCTGGGGTAATTTTTTTTTGTTAAGTGGAGGTATTAGGGGATACAGGCCAAAGGCAAGTATAAAGAGTTAGGCCACAGATCAGCCATGACGCCATTGAATTTTGGTACAGGCTCAAGGGCTGAATGGCCTACTCCTACATTCCTCATACTGCTGGTCCCTGAACCACACCCCTCTCTCAATATGGGAGAGTTGTGAAGCATTTACAAGGCACAATTAGGAGTGTGATTGAATATTCTCCTGGATGGGTACAGCTCCAAACAACCTTAAAAAAAAACACAACACTCAAGAAGATTTACACCATACAAGGCACAGCAGGCTACTTGATTTGTCTTACCCATCATTTTCAACATGTACTGTGATCTATCTACAAGACAGACTGCCAAAATTCAGCAAGGCTCTTTTGATAGCCAGTTCCAAGCCTGAGACCACCTCCATTTTGAAGGATGTACAACATATGCATAGGATCATGCCATCTGCAAACTTCCTTCTAAACAACACAGCATCCTGGCTTGGAAATATATTGCTAGAGAAACACAATGCTCAGTTTAGGATTTAGGATGATCATGTGTTTAAATCTCTGGGCCCTTGACGACTGCTAGGGTGCTGACAATTGGCCTCCCTGCCCAGGTCTGGGATTTAATTGAAACTAATTATCCTGTCATTATCACATTGCTAATTCATTGATAATTTGGGAATTTGCTGTTTGCCAGTTTCTGCTGTGCATACTGCATCATGGGTGACTATGCTTCAAGTGTAATTTATTCGCTGTAAAACAATTTGACACATTTCGAGATTGCAAAGCACACCAAACATAGCAAGTTCTTTTAATATCACTGTTATAAACTGTGGAAGATCAGAAGAAAGTTGATTAAAAAAAAGTCTTCTGTAGACATTTTTGGCTGCATTTATGCCTATATAATATCAGTCACTGCAATTTGCAGAGTAATTAATTGGATGTCTTGAGACAGTTTTATCATGGCCTGAGACAGGTAACAGAGTGAGATATTCTTTTTGGCTTTTTATTCATTGGGAGTTGAACACATTGGGAAAATAGTGCTTTTTATGCCGCTGCCATTCAAATTATATTGTGTGGCTTATTTAAATATAAGTTCGCTTTTACTTCTGCATATGTTTACACTTTACTTTTCCTTCCATTATTCCACCAGTATACAATTATAGACATCAATTAAACCAATCAGGAGCTCCTTGGGAGTACACGTCTTATGAAGTAATTATTGTTATACCCCTCAGTTAACCCTTAGTCACTCGTTAATCTGTTACTGTACAAGTAACCATGATTGATGATAATGCAGTCAATGAGATTAGTCTTGACTTTGATCACTTATCATAAAGTGGATAATCTAGTTCATATTTCTCCTCCTCCCTGGTTTCATTTATTATCATGCCAGTAGATGTCCAGAAGGCTGTCTTCAGTTTGATGGAAGAGGTAAACTCTGTTGATTACATTACCTCCAAACTGGTCCAAACATTTCCAAATACAAGTGATTATTGGTTTAGGGATCAGCATTATCCACTTGTCAGTTTGATTACATGAAATGGTTCTGCTGTTAACTCACTCTAATCCACTCATTTAGATGGAGTCAAGATCAGATCCTCACTGAATGTATAAAGTGACAAAGGTAGTGCGTTTGGCCTTAAATGGTTAACAGAATTCTCTTTCAAACAATCCTCTTCATATTGCGCAGTGAACGAAGTTGTTCTTGGTCATGACTAAACCTTCCCAAAATCAAGAGACGAGGATGGATCTTATCAATGTAACAAAGTGTGAAGCTGGATGAACACAGCAGGCCAAGCAGCATCTCAGGAGCACAAAAGCTGACGTTTCAGGCCTAGACCCTTCATCATCTCTGATGAAGGGTCTAGGCCCGAAACGTCAGCTTTTGTGCTCCTGAGATGCTGCTTGGCCTGCTGTGTTCATCCAGCTTCACACTTTGTTATCTTGGATTCTCCAGCATCTGCAGTTCCCATTATTTCTGGGTCTTATCAATTGCCCGTCAAAAACAGACATGTTTCAAATTGATCATTATCGGTCACTGCATCTGCTGTCATTAGGCTTAGCTCAGTTGACCGAATAGCTAGCTTGCAATGCAGTGTATAACCAACAGCATGAGTTCAGTTCTTGTACTGGCTGAGGTTACCATAAAAGTCCTGCTTTATACCGATCACCTGAAACATGTTACCCTGAGGTTAAAACACAGCAGGTCATTTCTGTCTAATGAGAGAGAACCCTGTGGTCTGGTAACACTATGTCAACTTTACCTTTACTCAACAACATTGCCTTCCTTTCTAATCACATACTGTATGTGGATACTAACTTTTGTGATCCAGGTACCAGGGATACCTAGATCCATCTGCATCTCAGAATTCTCCACCTCTTTTCATTTATATTGTATTTACTTTTATTCCTTCTGCCAAAGTGGACAAGTTTGCAATTTTTCACATTATATTTCATCTGCCAACTTCCATAGAATCCCGACTGTGTGGAAACAGGCCCTTCGGCCCAACAAGACCGCACTGGCCGTCGGAGAATCCCACCCAGACCCATCCCACCTAATCTACGCATCCCTGAGCACTAGGGGCGATTTAGCATGACCAATCCACCTAGCCTGTACATCTTTGGACTATGGAGGAAACAAGACCACCCAGAAGAAACACACACAGACACGGGAAGAATGTGCAAACTCCACACAGACAGTCGCCCGAGGCTGGAATTGAACCCAGGTCCCTGGAACTGTGAGCAGCAGTGCTTACCACTGAGCCACCGTGCTGCCCAAATTTCTTCGTGCACGCACTTAACTTTCTATTATCTTTTGTTATTTTCTTACGTCCTCCATGACTTAGTTTCCTACCTATCTTTGAATTCAGCAAATTTAGCAATCATGCATACACCCTTCATCCTAATGATTGATTTGGATTGGGAATAGTTGAGGACCCTGCTCTGACCTCAGTAGCAATCACCTCGTTCAATCTTGCCAACCCAAAACTGATTACATTTTGCCAACCCACTTATGCTTACTTTCTGTTCTCTTTTAGTTAATGTATGTTTTGGTTGTGCGAATATGTTCCTCCTTATGCCAAGGGTTGTTGAACCACCTTGTCAAATGCTTTCTGGAAATCCAAATGCACCAAATCTACAGGCTCTCCTTTGTCTGTGTTGCTTATTACTTCCTAGTAAAACTCTAATAAATTGGTCAAACATAGGTCCCTTTCACAAAACCATGTTTACAACCTGACTGCACTGATATTTTCTAAGTGCCCTGCTATAACTTCCTTCAGTTCTAATAACGACAAATTATTTTTCAAATAATTTGAGATCAAATGCCATTCCTGCTGAACATTTAATTTTCCTCAATATGTCTTTCAGGTAAATCATTAAACGGAAGTCACTTCTGCTCTCTCGGGTGGATGTAAAACACTTTACATTGAAGAAGAATTGTGGAGTTATCTCTGATGACTTTTATTCCTCAATCAAGAGCTTGCCACAAGCAAACCAGCTTCTGTAAGCCAGCTGAAGTTAAGTAAGGGGCTATATAAATGAAAGATTTTTTATAACAACTTCAATACCGTTTGTGGTGTATCTTTATTGCCTCTTGTTATCAAGCACTAAATAAAACTGCTACTTACAGTCATTCATTTAGTAGGGAACACTTTTGATGTGATATTTTGACATAATTGTTTCACATTGTGATGAAATGGGGGTAATGGACTGGACAATACATTCCATTAATGATATGGGATTTTGAGATCATGTGAGAGGGATAGTATGGACAAATATCTATTTCCAGGCTGCCACTAATGGTAATAACCGTTTCTGCACCAAAGATGGGTAACAATAACCCATATTATTGTTGGTACTAGCAAAGCATAATACTAATAATATGTAAAAGGGAAGAAGGCAAACATAGCTCAGGGTATGACAGAATCTAAAAAGCTGAATGCTGAAATTGGATCAATCCTTTGCAAGGCCATATCTCAAATACAGTATTCAATTTTGCTTCCATATTAAAGGAAAGATACTGGGAAAATCTGAAACAAGGAACAAAAAGTAGAAGGTCATAAATAAACCTATTGAGGACTGCAGGAGAGATTGCTTTGCTTAGAGAGTGCTGAGGATGTGGAACTCACTTCCAGGGAGAGTGGTTGACGTAAACAGTTTAAATGCATATCCAGGGAAGTTAAAGAAAAACACCAAGAGGAAGAAAGCAATAGAGTTTAAAAAACAGAAATTGCTGGAAAAGCTCAGCTGGTCCGGTAGCATCTGTGGAGAGAAATCAGAGTTAACATTTTGGGAAGGTGCCAGTAGACCCGAAACGTTAACTCTGATTTCCCTCCACAGATGCCACCAGGCCTGCTGAGATTTTTTAGCAGTTTACGTTTCTGACTTCCAGCGGCCCGCAGTTCTTCTGGTTTTTATTAAGCAGTAGAATTTTCCTTTCTATCTGACTGCTAATAATTTCAATAAGTGTCTCCCTCTTTAGTTATGCTAAATTATTTGAAGAAAGATGAGATAACACAGTGTGGAGCTGGAAGAACACGGCAGGCCAGACAGCATCAGAGGAGCAGGAAAGCTGACGGTTCGTTTCGGGACCCTTCATCAGAAATGGGCCTTTCCTGCTTCTCTGATGCTGCCTGGTCTGCTGTGCTCCTCCAGCTCCACACTGCTTCATCTCTGACTCCAGCATCAGCAGTTCTTACTATCCCCACTTGAGGAAAGATGTCTGCTTTATACACACGCTCACAATTCCCTCTAAATAGAATCCAATACCACATCTTCTCTATGGGGTCATAACAGTATTGGCTGGAAGCCTTTGGGAACTGTTTAAATTTCATCCTGATTCACCACATGAAATACTTGGCAGAGTTTTGATAATGCGCTAAAGCATCGACAAGAGTTCAGATATAGTAAGAACTGCCAATGCTGGAATCAGAGATAACACAGTGCAGAGCTGGAGGAACACAGTGCGGAGCTGGAGGAACACAGCGGGCCGGGCAGCATCAGAGGAGCAGGAAAGTTGATGTTTTGGGTCAGGAACCTTATTCTGAAGAAGGGTCCCGACCCAAATCCTCAACTTTCCTGCTCCTCTGATGCTGCCTTACAATGCAAGAATTTCTAGTTTCCTAGTTTCAAACATTTCTAAAATATCAAGGATCCCACTATCCATTTGGATTCTTATGAGTATGAAAACTTAAACCAGAATTCAGGTATTGGTGAGCAAAGCTCTGTAGTTAACAAGTGTGCAGCTACAATAATTTACATTTAAACAACTATACACATGGCTAATGCTTCTGATGGAGATTCGTGGGATACTATCAGACAAAATTTGACACCAGTTGAAGCCACAGTTGATGGAGCATTCTGTCAATGAGAGCTATTTTACAGAGGATCTTAAAGGGGAAGTCAGTTTGAAAGAGGCAGAGTGAGGGAATTCCAGAGCTTGGGATCAGGGCAGCTGAAATCACGGCCACCAACGATGGAGCAACAATAATGAGTGATGTAAAATGAAGTGATCTAATGGTACAGTTGGTAGCAACCTCGCCTTTGAGACAGAAGCTCACTTGTTCGAGCCAATTGAGACTGAGGATGGTGCATTGACAATGTGGCTACACTGTTGAATATCAACCTGTTGCAAAATTTTCCAACACATACCAATGATGGGCAGGAAATATGAGAGAGATTCCAGGTCTGTATGTGATAGAAAAAATGTTGCAGGCTGTGCCATTATAATGCAGCCTACAACGTGCATGGAAATACATGTGGCTGCAGCAACATGGCCTCTTGAGCAATGTGTGTAACACACCACTGCCACGATGGGCTGGAACTGGAGTTTGCAGAAATCTGCTTTCCCAAAAGCAGCTGCCACACTTCAACCTCCTCTGTTCATTAATGATCTGAAACTTTCTATGATCATTTGTAGTTCTATGTGTATTTCTCTCTCTGTCTCATCAATTCAATCCTTTCCTCCTCATCCACAATGCCTTACTTTCATCCTCTCCCTTTTGATTTCTGCCTGAACTTGGCAAGCAGTGTCATGGGCTGGAGACAACTTTTAAAGAAAGGACAAAATTATCCTTTTGAGAATAATAGCCCATTACAGTTCTGTTCTTGGACAATCCCTGGGAATCTGATGATGGTGGGAATATACACAGTGAACATATTGAAACTCCATGGAATTAATGTGACCTTTACAAATTGTGCACAATTGTAATAGATGTTGACGTACCAGGTATAATAGGGAATAAGGGAAGCAAACAGGGAGGAATTAGAGCTCTGATTTAACTTTGTGGTATAATAGTGTAGGAATGCTGAATAGATTATTCTAAATGTTCTTTGTCTGCAGTTTTCGAATTGGAAGGTTTAATTTTCACTCCAGAGACAAGAGCACAAAATCTAGGCTGACTCTCCGAGTCTCATGCTGAGGGAGCGCTACATTGTCGGAGACACAGTCATTCAGACAAGACACTAACCTGAGGCTGTTGTGTATGGGAGCTTGCTGTGTGCAAATTGGCTGCCGTGTTTCCTGCTTACAACAGCATCTACACTTCAAAAAGTACTTAATTGGCTGTAAGACACTTTGTCACATCCTGAGTTCGTGGAAGGTGCCATATAAATGGAGGTCTATTATTGAAGGTCTTGGCCTCTTTGGTGTAAGGACCAAAGGAAATTCAAACAGTTCTGTTAAATGTCGAGAATATCCCACTGTATAATTTCTGGACTAACGCTTTCTTTTAAAAACTGACTTTAAAACAAGATCAAATATTTTTGCAGCCATTTCTCATGGGCACACAGCTTTGGGCAGCATTCCATACAGCCACGGCCTGATTAGATGATATCCCGAGTCATCTATTTCCGTCACAACTATGGATATTACTGACCTTGAGAAGCAGAGCACACCCTTTCCCACGCTATCAGATGCTGTGGATCAGAGTACATGTGCTCCA
Organism: Stegostoma tigrinum; assembly: GCF_030684315.1. NCBI lineage: Eukaryota > Metazoa > Chordata > Chondrichthyes > Orectolobiformes > Stegostomatidae > Stegostoma > Stegostoma tigrinum. Next base: position 36,843,607 of record NC_081376.1, on the reverse strand, counting down.
GACTCCTTTCTATGAAGCCATGCTCTTTTAATGTTCAAACAGAGGGACTCTGGGCTTGTGGGTGGAGGGGGGGTGGTGGGATAGGGAGAGAGGGTGATGTTGGTGAACAGGAGATGAGCAATGTATCGGCCTGATGTAAGAGTGATAAAATCTAGAGGAATCACACAGCTTCCCAGGATTCGGATTTAGGCCAGGAGTTCGGATTTTAAGCAAAATCCTGCTTCATATGGAGGCTGTTCCTTTATTTTATCTGAAAACACCATCCCTCCTGGTGGCACACGCTGTAATTTAGAAGGGCAACTTGAAAAGTTGATACAATCAGAAATCTTCACAGGATAATGGACTTTCAGGATGGGGTCCCAACAACAACCTGCATTTATATAGTGCCTTCAATGTAGTGAAACCTCTCACAAGGCACTTCAACCAGAGCATCATCAAACAGAATTTGACAGCGAGGCATGGAAGGAGCTGATGGGAAAGGTATTCAAAAGCATGGCCAAAGAGGCAGTTTTTAAGTAGGAGAGAGGGTGAGAAATCTAAAGAGTTTTAGGGAAGGAATTGCAGAGATTGAGGCCCAGGTAGCATGTGAGACTGATTAAAATCAGGGATGCCAAGGACATCAGAATTGGATAATGGTATATATCTGGGACTGTCTTAGTGCTGGAAGAGATTGCAATGATAGGGAGAGTACAGGACTATGAAGGGATTTGAAAACAAGGTAAAGAATTTTAAATCAAGGCATGGCCAACTAGAAATCATTATAGCTTAATTGCTTTGACCCTTAATTTGAACGCAATAAATTTCCAGTAAGTTCTGGGATCAAAAGACAAGTAGAGCATGACATCAATTTTCCCTGCACCAGGTCATCCCTGCAGGAGTTCGTCAGGGGAGTTCTGGGTCCAAATATCCTCTTTCGTATCATCGATGTTCTTCCCCCCCTTTATATGATCAGAAATGGGGCTCCTCAATGGTGATTGGAAATAGTTCAGAATCATTCGTAATTCCTCAAATACTGAAGCAGCCCACCTTGATATGCAGGACAACATTCAGGTTTGGGCTGATAAGTGCCAAGTGACATTTTAGTCATAGTGTCGCCAAGGAACCCTGGCATAGCTGGAATCAATGGGTATAGGGGACTCCTGTAGTTGGTGTCACACCTAGCACATAGGAGAATGGTTGTGGTTGATGGAGCACAGTCATCTCAGCTCCAGGACATCTCTGCAGGAATTCCTCATGGTAGTGTCCTAGGTCCAACCATCTTCATCTGCCTCTTCAATGACCTTCCCTCCATCATAAGGTCAGAAGTGGGGATGTTTGCTGTAAATTGTACAGTATTCAGCGCTATTCACGAGTCTGGAAGTTTGAGTTATGAAAAGAGGCTGGAGCAGACGAGGTTGAGAGGTGACCTGACAGAAGTTTATAAAACCATGACATTTATAGATAGGGTTAGTGGTAGCTGTCTTTTCCCTAGGATGGGGGATTTTAAGATGAGGGAACACATTTGTAAGCTGAGAAAGGACAGATTAAGAAAGACGGCACGCTTTTTTATACTGAGGGTGGTTCACATGTAGAGTTCATTTCCTTAGGAAGTGGAAGATGTGGCACAATTATGACGTTTAAAAGGTTTTTGGATAAGTGCATGATCGGGGATGATTTGGTGGGATATGGGCCAGGAGCAGGCAGGTAGGACCAGTTTAGTTTGGGATCATGTTCAGCATGGACTGGTTGGAGTGAAGAGTCTGTTTCTGTGCCGTATGACTCTATGGCTCTACGATTCTACGAGTGAAGAACTAAAAAACAATAGTGCTAGTTAGAGACCATCTGTGACAGGACAGACTCTAACCATTTCCCCTTTACATTCAATTGTGTCACCATCACTGAATACCCCACTATCAACCTCCAGGGGGTTACCATTGACCAGAAACTGAACTGAGCCAGTCATATGTATACAGTGACGACAGGTGCAGGTCAAAGTTCAGCAAATCTGCAGTGAGTCTCCAGCTGACTCTTCTTAATCTGTCCACTATTACAAGGCTCAAGTGTATTTAGTATATTTCATTTGCCTGGACGAGTGCAGGACCAAATGCCCAATAATTTTGACACTATTCAAGGGCACCATCACATGCTCCAAACTGCACCGTTCTGATTTGGAATGATGTTGCTGTTTCTTCAATGTCCTTGGGTCCTGGAACATCAATGTAAGTGTGAAGATGGGCCACAGTAGTTTAATTAAATGGCTCCCTAGCACTTCCTCAAGGGCAGTCACAGCAAAAGTTTGCCTTTGCCAGTGATGCTCACATTTCATGAAGTAATAAAACAAAAATGCTGCAGAGAACATGTTTGGCTTCAGTGTTACTGAAATTGGAACTTAGGGAGGGAGTGTTGACTATATATTATACTGCAGACTAAGCTTGAATGGTGCTGATAAATAATCTTGAGTTTTCTTTATAATTACTGTTGGAAGTAATTCAGCATTTATCCCGAGGTTTGACGTTGTTAATTTGATGGTTTTGGGAAGAATCCATGATAAAAAATGTGGTCTGCAGGAAAAGTGAATGTAATTAGCCAGATGTTCCCTACTTCTTCAATGTTAAGTCTCAGTCTTGCTTCTCTTTAAAGATGGAAATTGGTTGATGTGGTTCAATGGTTGAATCTAGCCCGGTGAAACTGGTCGCTGGCAACCATTCAGTCTTGAAAATGAGGGTTCGGGAGGGAGTGGGGCAGAAAAAATAAAGTTGGCAAAGAAACTTGTCTCATCAAATAACATAGTGTGAGACAATGTAATAAATCTTTCATATTGGTCATGGAGATGTCCCTTAGAATGTCTTGCTTTAACCAGTGGTAGAAGATGAGAAGATAACAAATGGGCACTTAATCTTACACAATGGAGATATATAATCTCACCCAAATCAGCCGAAAATACCACTCAATGTAAATCTTAACTTAACGTGACAGTATACCATTGGCTTTTACAATGCTTTACATTGACTCAGGAAAAGTAAATATTGGGGAGAGGAGTTGACGTCAATTCATTATTGTACATTTCGCACCACGACTCAAAGGTCCTGGAAAATCAACTGTGGAAGTCCTCACTGCCTTCAGTTGTCCTTATTTTAACTTGATTAAAAACATTGCACAGCATTTCATTGAAGCTTTACATTTTAAAAAAATTGACACTGACCCATTTGAGGGCTGATGACTGTTGACACGGTAGGGTGGCTCAGTGGTTAGCACTGCTGCCTCACAACGCCAGGGTCCCAGGTTTGTTTCCAGCCTCAGGTGATTGCCTGTGTGGAGTTTGCATCTTCTCCCTGTGTCTACGTGGATTTCCTTCCACAGTTCAAAGATGTGCAGGGTAGGTGGTTTGGACATGCTAAATTACATCTAATCTCCAGGAATGTGCAGTCTATGTCGATTCAGCATGTGGTATGCAGTGTTACGAGTATACAGTAGGTCCAGATGGGGTGCTCTTCGGAGATTTGGCATGGACTCAATGGGCTAAATAGCCTGTATGTACACTGTAGGGATTCTATGACCAATAGCTTAGTGAAAGAGGAAAATTATAAGGGGAAGCTTAAAGGAGGGAGGCAGTAGTAGAGACAAATTGGATGTTAAGGGAAGAGATTCCAATGCTTAGGGCTCAGGCCACTGAAAGCACGGCTGCCAGTGGTAAATGAGGTAACGTACAGGTTTAGTTTCAGGGTCTTATAACAGTACCCATTTGAGTCATAAGCTGATTGTAGGCATTTTCTTACTGACCGTGATCAGTATGTTTTACATGAAAAAAGATGCATTTTTCCTAACTTTGGGCCCTGTATTCTAATTAAATAACACAGCAGCAAACTGTTGTGAGTTCAAAATGAAAAAGACTGTTTGTTCTCACACTCTTACACTAGCTCAGTACAATGTCATACATTTGGTCTTACACATGCATATTCACACTGTAGACACATGCACACGCGCACACACAAGGATTTGATAAAGAGGGTGCTGTTAATTCAGTCTCTGATTTATACTTTCAAGTCATCCACATGACAGACTAGTGCTTAATTGGATGGATTGGATGATGTAAACTTGAAGTGAGGTTCTTGTGAAGTGAAGGGTCTGCAGGGGGTTGCAAAAGCTCTTGTAGTTGAATGCTGAGGAAGCTGGTTTTCAGATGAGATTTCAAACTGGAACATGTTGTGTGCTTGTGCTATTTGATGATTTGCAGCTTGTTTGAGAGTCTGGTCTTCAGGGTGCCTGTTGATTGATGGTTCTGATAGATCTGTTGGTCCCTGCGGTAATAAGCATGTAGTCCCTGAACCCAGTTTTGATCACATGATGCTGGGTTAACACTTCTGAGGCCCACCCTTGCTGGATGGATAGGGAGATCATGGTGAAACAATGGCAAGTTGATAGTGGCCATTGAATGTCAAGCTTCCCTTTTGACTGGCAGTCCCGAAACTCCACTGTCTTTCAGTTTTGGGGCCATTCTTAAACAATGTGATATATGAATAGCATTGAAATATACACATCTATGTCCCTAGTTGATAACACAGCGTGGAGCTGGAGGAACACAGCAGGACAGGCAGCATCAGAGGAGAAGGAAAGCTGGTGTTTCGGGTCGGGACCTTTCTTTAGAAAATGCACGCTGAGAGTTTTCTGAATCATTTTCCGAAGAAAGGTACCGACCCGAAACATCAGCTTTCCTGCTCCTCTGATGTTGCCTGACCTGCAATGTTCTGCCAGCTCCACACCATTATCTCCACCTCCAGCATCGGCAGTTCTTACTACCTCCATGTCCATAGCTGAGTAGGTATTCAACAGAAATTTGTTACTATCTGAAATTCAAATGCAAAAAAATTACATGATTTGTAGCAGTTATATTATTCATGCCCAATTTTGATAAGTATAAACTGAAAGCTCACAATATGTCCTGTACTGGGCATGACCCTAGAATTTGAATACCACAACATTTATTGTCAATCCCTAATTATTCTTGAGAAGGTGATAGTCAGATGGCATTCTGGTAGTGCTATTAGGGAGGGAGACTTAGATGTTTTAAGGAATGGAGATATATTTCTAAGTCTGGATAGTCTGTGCAGGTTTTGCTGTTCCCAAGCTTCTGTGATTGGTACCAGTCACATTGTGCCATTTGCCTTGACATCTCACCTCTGATACTCAGTTCAAAAGAAACGCTGGAGACACTTGAATCAAGACTACTGAGACTGTGTCAGTTTCAGGTTTCGAGGAAATGCTTGCTGAATCTCAAAATCACTTTCTGCCCTGACAGTTTACTATAAGTTTCAATTGAATTCATTAAGTTCTGATATATACTTGGTGGAGAGGCTGAAATGGCAGTTCCTCACCTTTGTTGAAAATATTTGACTCTGTTTAACAATTTGGCGCGTTGGTTACAGTTAGCCACAACATTTTCCCTGCCGTTACTTGTTCTCAAAGCACAAGAACAGGAAATAACGAAAAGTGCCACCATGATAGATCAAAGGGGTCTGGTTCCAAACCACAATGTAAAACTCGAAGCATTCATTTGTACTGTATTCATGCCAAATATTACAAACATTTCTGTATATTAAGTGGCCTGTGAAATTATAACATTGGTTATCTACGGTTGCTGGAGAGAGATTCTCAGAAACTGCTCTGGGAGATCTGTTTCGCTTTATTCGTATCGCTTTAGGATGTAAGGACTGAATGCTGTTGTTTTTTACCTCAATCACTAATTAAGCAGAGTTGAGGCTGCTGCTTTTATCCTACTTGATGCTGACCTTGGAAAAAATGCATTTTCCTCATTTGCAAAGATGAATTTTCTTGTTTATTTTAGAGTTGGTTTCAAGACTCTAATAAAATCAAATCTGCACCAGAAAATGTTGGAGGTTTGAAGTAGAAAACTATGGGATCTTTGACATTACATATGCATGTCAAATATGCATTTTGAACACAAGTTTCACTGTGTCCCAAGGCTCTTTTGATGATAAGCAACTTAGTGCCCTTTGTACTTGGGGAGGCATGGAGCAGTGGGGAGGGTGACCAGTGAGTGGGTGGGCAGGGGGGATGGTAAGAAGGGATTGAAGATTTCAGTCTAAAACATATTACAACAGTGTCCATAACAGAAGCTGTTTGAAAGTAGGGTCACATTCAGTACATGGTGTCTTAACCACACAGTTTCCTTCCTCTTCCCTCTGTAGATTAGCTTCATGATATGAGGGAAAACAACCCCCAGGACTTACTTGTTTCCTTTTGTTGCAGCAGTTTATCCCTCCCACCTCCCAGCTCATGGGAGGAGCCAGGTTACTTTTGAAGGCTCCTACCATGAAATCCAATAGCAGCTTGAGGGACCACAAATCAGCTTCCTATCTCACTACCAAGTTCAGAAACTTGGGCTCATGACCACATGTGCCATCTTCTCAGGTGGAGCAGGGGTGGTTAATAGTTTCCATCTGATCCTTTACCCTTCCTTTGGGCTCATCCCTTGTTTCTTTATTTATCCATTTGCATCCGTTTTCACCTTACAATGTCCGATTATACCATTATGGAACTAGAGACCTTACCCACTTTTGTCACTCTCACTGCATTGGCTTCCAAACTGTTCTTGTCTCCAGCTTCTTCTGGCTCAGATCCTCGGCCTAACCCGCTGTTGTTGACAGGCAGGACCTTGCGAAGCAGACGGCCAGAGCTTTTCTTAGGAAATCCAGATGTTTCTCCTCCTGTCAGCCCACAACATTTTTTCTCAGCAGAATTCCTGCCTGGAATTCAGCCTGATGGATGGATTTAGCTTCCTGTCAGACAGGGAACATTCCACATCAAGCCACAATCCCAGGTAGGGAATGAAAGCAAGAAGTGCTGGAGACTCTCAGCAGGTCTGGCAGCATCTGTGGAGTAAGAAACCAAGGAAAGGTTTTGAATCCAATATGACTCCCTTTGCAGCCCAGGTAAGGAGCCTATAGCTGTTAATGGGTATAATATGGTCTCTCTACCTGAGGTGAGGATTGGCTTCCTATCCCTTGTCCCACCCCAATTAAACCCAGAACTGAGCGGGTTAGAGGAGGATTAGGGCTTGGTTTGAATTTTTAGTTTTTACATCCTATTCAATTCCACCAAAGTTATTTTTGAGAGTCAAAATTTCCCCAGATTAACATTGATTCTCCCTGCACAGATGCTGTCTGACCTATTGAGATTTTTTGGGCTGTATATTCATAGCTTTCTTTGCTTATGTGGAGATCACAGATGCCACTGAGGTGGCAGCAAATTGGCACTGTGACTGGGCTAAAAACCCCAGGCTCACATCTTTGGTGTTTGAATCCCACTGTGGCAAATGGTGAAAGTAGAATTCAATAAAAATCTGGAATAAAAAGTAATCCAAATTATGTTACTGTATAAAAACCAAAAGAACACTCGATGCTGTAAATCAGAGACAAAAATAGAGACTTGTTACTAAATAACCATTGTCGATTATAATAAAGAGCCCATCTTGTTCATTGATGTCCTTCAGGGGAGGAAATCTGTTATCTTTACCTGGTCTGGCTTACATGTGACTCCAGATCCACAACAGTGTGGTTAACTCTTCGTTGTCCTCTGGGCAATAAACGCTAATGGAGATAGTGATACCTTCATCTTATGGGTGAATAAAAAGGAATGTTGAAATGTCAACATCATTTAAGCGCTGAAACCTTTATTTTCTTTCATGAACAGGTCATTGCTAAAGTGAATCCGAGACTTGTTGACCAGCTGGTACTTCGTATACAGGCAGCGAAAGGGTGATTTTAACCCTTTATTCCCTCTTTGGCCAGATGAGACTCAGTTGGTTGTACATTCTGCTGTGCATTGATCCATGATCCCAGCAATTTTCTCCTGGATTGTCTTTCCTTGTAACAGGTTTTACATCACCAGCAAGAAGCTGCTGAGTTCAATGGCCTGCTTCTGTTTTGCAAATGCTTTGAAACAAATAATCAGAACTTTTAAACAAACTGATCATTTTGGTCAAGGCTTATGAATAAGAAGCAAAGGTTCTGCAGGTAATATAGGGATGAATTAAAAGACACTGATATGTTCTTGAACTCATCAGTTAAGTTGGTGTCTGTTCCCAATTCAAAGTGAAACTGCTCTGACCAAGCCTTAAAGTTATAGAACATAGAACAATACAGCGCAGAACAAGCCCTTCGGCCCTCGATGTTGCGCCGACCTGTGAACTAATCTAAGCCCATCTCCCTACGCTATCCCATCAATCATCCATATGCTTACCTAAGGACTGTTTAAATGTCCCTAATGTGGCTGAGTTAACTACATTGGCAGGCAGGGTGTTCCACGCCCTTACCACTCTCTGAGTAAAGAACCTGCCTCTGACATCTGTCTTAAATCTATCACCCCTCAATTTGTAGCTATGCCCCCTTGTACAAGCTGATGTCATCATCATTATTTCATGTATTTCCACTCAATGGATCCCTCACCAATGCAGTCCCACTGTCAAGCAACTTTTCCAGGAGCAGCTTGGGAATCAAAATGACTGTCCACTGTATTGATAGAATTCCACGGATGAGGCATAAATTAGTAGAGATTTTATTTTGCAGCCCTTGCTGGCCTTTACCCACGAGCTTTCTGCTCCACTGTTGGAGCTCAGGGGATGATGGGCTGTAATCTCTACAGAAACAGACTGGTCTTCCTTCCATCCTGCTGGAGCTGCTGACCGAGATATTGCTCATTTCTCCAATGCTGTTCAGCTTAGCAAGCTGATAACGTGTCAGATTGCATCGAGAGACCCTGACCTGCCTCAACAGTGCCCATCTGTCCACTGAAGCTCCCGAATTCAGGACCGTCTGAATGGGTTAGTAGCAGTCAGAACCCATCCACCATCCTGAATGAGTTGGTGAACACAGCTTCAGCCAAAGAGGAGGCTGCCTCTTTGAAAATTATTGCGCCAGACCTACTGCCCTTTAAAAACCGAAAGAACTGTGGACACTGTAAATCAGGAACAAAAACAGAAGTTTCTGGAAAAGCTCAGCAGACCGAGCAGCATCTGTGAAGAAAAATTCAGAGTTAATGTTTTGGGTCCAGTGACCCTTCCTCAGAACTTTCTTTTAACTTGGCCTGAGCTTTCCATCTGTTTCTGACACTGGCTGAACCCATGGCCCACATTCAAGTCCAACCTGCTGCGACTGAAAATTACATAAAATACTGTTAAAGGCCAACAAAGCCCAAGCTGATAATTTCAGTCCTAAGCACACAGCATGATCCCACAAATAGCAATGTGATAATCAGAAGATTTGCTTTTTATTTGTTAGGTGTTGGTTTGGAGATATCCTCAGGAGAATTCTCCTGCTTCTCTTTGTCATTGTGATCTGCAGTCACACTTCTCTGAGCCATCTCATTATTTCAGCACATTAAAGGTTCTATTCTAATGGATTACACACCACCATCTTGTCTATCTCCACTAAAGGTCAAAGAGTTTAGGAAACAATATTCGCAATCAGCCAACCATACTCTGTAACTAAAGCATCTGATGAAACACAACAGTTCAGAGACTTTTTCCAGACCAGCAACTTCCATCACCAAGAAAGACTAAGGCATGAAAACAAGTTTCTCTCTAAGACACACATCATCTTGACCTGGAACTTTATCACTGTTCTTTCACTGTTGCGGCATCAACATCCTGGAAGTCCTTCACTACTGCACTGTCTTTACAATACACAGACTGCAGCAGTTCAAAAAAGTGACCTACCCTCGCCTTCTTAATGACACGTAGCTCATAAATACTGGCTTTGTCAGTGATACCCAAATCTCAACAGTGCAACATTTTTTTAAAAGTCCTTAAAAATATAACAGGCAATGGTACATAATGTACAGAAAGTCAAAAAAAGGGGAAACAATGGCCTGGTGGTATTATTGCTAGGCTATTAATCTTGAGACACATGTGGGGTCCTAGGTTCAAATCCTGTCATGGCAGGGAGTGGAAATTAACTCAAAAAAGAAATGCAGATTTAAGGGTCTAATGATGACCATTAAGGGTCAAATGACCATGAATCCATTGTTGATTGTCAGGGCAAACCCATCTGGTTCTCTAATGTGCTTTAGGGAAGGAAACCATTTGTATTTATCAGACTCCATTATGTTTCTAAGACATTGTATTACTTGCACATTCACGTGTAATGTTTTAGAGAGCCTAGTTTTTTTTTTATAAATATCCATGCAGTTACTAAAAGAGAGGGGAATTTTGTGTGTTCATCCCAACACTAGTATTTTACAGGAAGAAAGGCTTGCTGTATGAGTGACAGTGGCTAAGACTGCTTCCCTGAATAGAAAAAGCTGGTTTTTGACAAACACAACAGGTGTTCTGTCTTTCTGAAGTTTTTCTTTTGCAAAGTGCAAAGAAGACAAGATGCTACTTGGCCTGCTGAGTTCATCCAGCCCCACACTTTGTTATCTGGCATCCAGTCCATTCTGGTCTTGCTCATGCATGCTTCACAGTGTGAACCTGTTAGAATGTTGTGGCAATACCATCACTGAGTGAGATGGTCCCGGGTTTAATCCCTGCTGCGGAGATTCGAGGACTCACTTTCCAGTTGCTACACTGTCTGAGATGCCGTCTTTTTGGGTGATACATTAAATTCAGGCCCACCCTGTCCTCAACCGCTATTTTGAAGAAGGACAGGAGTGCTATCAGATTACCCTGTAACCAAACCCAAAACAGATTATTTGACCCTCATTTATCATGTTGCTTTTCATGGGAGCAGACTGTGTGCAATTTCATTGGAAGCAGGTTCTGTAGATGTTAGTAACACCCTTAATTTGGAGTGTTGAAAAGTGGGCCAGTTTCTTTGACAGTTCAGGTTTTGGAGGGTTGGCTCATTGGACACTCGGAAGAGAGTGTTAGCTTTTGACTCGCTAATACTGGCAATAGGCAATCAGAGTTCTTTGTCCTGGCAGAACATTTAACAACTTGAAGTGGCCAATACAATTAACCAGGAAGGAGCTGAGAATGGACTTGATCCAATAGTTTGAACTGCTCTTCTGATCAATTAATGAAAAGGCATTCAATAAAATTTATTTAGTTATGACTGCCTCGCTATTTCATCCAGTTCTCTGTGTTGGCCAGACCAGTTCAGTGTCCTCACACAAAAGGGGCCATGTTTTGTTTAAACAATACTTCATCATCTTCCCCTGGAAAAAAGTCTCCTCTTCAGAATAATATGTGGTGACATTTGCAGGCAAATGCTCATTGCACCATGACGGAAAGGGCTCTCAAAAGTTTCTCACTACTTCATAGTTTCAACATAAAGCAGTTGGCTATGATGCATGACAGACAGATTGTTCTCGGAATGATTTACCTGCACTCCTGAAGTTTAGAGCCTCATTACTCAACCGTGAAGACCGTTTTGCACTTGTAGACAGCATGACCTCCAAGTGTGAAATTGCTGAGCCTTTTGAGAAGAAATATTATGCAAAGCCATCTAGATTTTAGCTGACATAACGACACACAAGCAAATCTTTGAACATATGACCTTAATGATCAGTCATGTGGTTACCATGGAATCCAGCAGACTTTGGTATGTAGCATGCTCCATCTGCTGGCTTCTGTATCTGTCTTGCTGCTGTCTTTCTTCCAGCGAGACCTTTGTGTATCTGCAACATCTTGCTTAGCCTTCTGTCTATAATGGTCTCGGTTATCAAATATCCATGGCCTCCCCTTGCCCCCATCCTAACTTTTTAATACTCACCAATCCTCTAACACTCTGAGAACTCAGTACTCCTCCAATTCTGCCTCCTTTTGCACCCCTTATTGCCAGTATTCCATCATTGATAAGTGTGCCTTCAGCTCTTAAAGCCTTAAGGAATTCCATCTCTGAAACTGTCCGTAAGAATATAAGAAGGAAGAAATAAGAACCAGGAACAGGCCATCAGGCCCCTTAAGCTGGCTGTGCCAGCCAATAAGATCTATGCAGGCTTAATTCTGCTTCCTTGTCTGTTCTCCACAACTCCCTGGCAGTCAATCTTGTGATTCTGAGCCATTGGCTATCTGTCCCTATGTGGCTCAGTGTCAAATTCTGGTTGATAAGAACACCTCTGAGCTATGTTAGGATGTTTACCTTAAAAGCATACCCAACTAGCTCTTGGGGATAGTTGGAACTGCCAATGCTGGAGTCTGAGATAACAAGATGTGGAGCTGAATGAATGCAGCAGGCCAGGAAAGCTGACGTTTTGGGTCTGGACCCTTCTTCTGAAGGAATTTTTTTTCTGAAGAAGGGTCCAGACTTGAAACGGCAGCTTTCCTACTCCTCTGGTGCTGCCTGGCCTGCTGTGTTCATCCAGCTTCACACCTTGTTATCCCAACTTGCTCTTAATGGGAATCAACTATCAATAGCTTCTGAATCATCTTCTTTTCATTATGACTTTGACGTAGATTGAATCTTTCAAAAAAAGAAATGAACCTGTATTGTTTTAGCATGTTTCACAGCCTTCAGTTGTCCCAATCTTTTTTAATGCCAATGGAAAGTTTTGGAAGGGAGATAGGGTGTTGTAAAGTAGGAAATGAGTTAAGTATAGGAACAAACCACAATGATAAAATGACCTGATAATGTTTAACTTTCTTCATTTTATACGAAATGTAAGCATCGCTGGCATTTCATCCCTGTCCATAATTGACCTTGAATTGAATGGCTTGCTGGATCATTGCAGGCTTACCCAGCCTTTTCAGGAAGCTTTTCCATCTGGAAAGTTGGACTTCAAACTCAATTATTTCTCCATGAGGGCACAAGGGAGCTCTAACAAACTGAGATCGGCACTGGTTAAATGGTAAGTATGGTGTTTAGAGACGTGTCCGTCATTCAGGAAGATGCCAGTTGCCAGTTATTTCAGCCCCAGGACATCACTGCAGGAGCTCCTCGGGGATATATCCTCTCTAATCATTTTCTGCAATACAAGTCCCTTCATGCTGATGTCAGGAGTGGACTGTTGGGTGATGGTTCTGGTTCCATTCATAAGCCTACGAATTATCTTTGCCCACAATCACTTCATAATATAGTCATCATGAATAAGTAATCAATCAAATGAACTGAGTAATTCACACTGGTGACAAGTCAATGCGAATCAAAAGAAACGCCAGCTATTTTATCCCAATTTTCAATGTTTCACTATAAAAGCCTTTGGGTCACCATTAGTCAGAAGCTTAACTAGATGATCCATCAGCAGCCCAGCAAACATCATGGACGTTAAATACTAAATCTCACTGTCTTCTCCTCCAAAGTTCAACTCAGCAGTATGGTGGAATACTCAGCATTCGTTTGGACAGCAGCATTAATGCTTATTTGCCACTCCTATGATCCACTGCTTCTATTACCAGGACACTGTGGCTGCAGACTGCACCAACTACAGGTATATAAGAAGGAAGAACGTAAGAAATAGGAGCAGGAGTAGGCCATCTGGCCCATTGAGCCTGCTCCACCATTCAATAAGATCATGGCTGGTCTTTCGATGGATTCAGCTCCACCAATATCGCCCATTCATCATAACACTTAATTCCTTTACTGTTCAAAAATCCATCCATCTATCCATCTATCTATCTATCTACCTACCAACCAACCTACTGACCTACCAACTGATGCCTCTTCAAGAACTCCTCTTTGTCCTATGATTTCAGCTGCAGAGAATGACAATGCACTGAAACAATGGAAACGATATACCGGGTGCAGAGTTGGATGAACACAGCAGACCAAGCAGCATCAGAGGAGCAGGAAGGCTAACGTTTCGGCCCCAGACCCTTCTTCAGAAAATCTGAAAAAGTCTTCCTGCTCCTCTGATGCTGCTGGGCCTGTTGTGTTCATCCAGCTCTATACCTTGTAATCTCAGCTTCCCCAGCATCTGCAGTTCCTACTATCTCTGAAGCAATATCACCTCCAAGTTCTATACCAGCCTAATTGGTACTTCTTCAACTTTGATGGGTCAGTAACCTGTGACTCCCTGCCTGAATGACATGAGAATGGAATCAATACAAGGTCTGAAAAGGTTCAAAGACAACTTGAAATCACCTTCTCAGGGCAAATGGGGAGGAGCAAATAAAAAAATTCACCTTTCCACATCCTGAGATAAATTAAAAGGATGATGTTGATGGTGAGCCAAGTGTCATTTGTTTCTGTTTCTACATTTAATTTACGTTAATTCAGCTATTAATCAGAACCCGGAGAGAGCGCTAAATAAACATTAGATCACTTAGAAAAGATGATGAAGGAGTTCCATTGAGCTGTCCTGTAAGCTAAGATAAATTGTAAGGATGTTCTTCACCTGTCCAGACTCGCCAGCTGTAGATCTGCATCCAGCTGGATAATTTGCCTTTTGTTCTTGGTTTTAATAGGTTTTGTTATCATGTACACAGAAGAAAACAATTTTTAGACTGCTCTTCTTTGTCTGAAAATTACTTTGACTTGCTGCCGATGAAAAAAAGTTGTTTCGGTTCTGTAAATGCATCTTGTTGCAGCCGATCAATTGGGAACAATAATATTTTAAAGGAGCCTCTTGTTTTGCTTCATTGTGGGAAAGGCTTGCAGGTAGCAATTATCAGGAAAAAGCTCACCCTCTTCACAGCCCCCCGACTCCCCTCCCCAACCCAACTTCCCATCCCTGTTCCTTCTATCTTCTTAGAGATTGACTGCAAAGATTCTCACACATCTTTCTGAGATTACAAGGCTTTCAGTCCAGATAATTGTCTCTGAGATGGATGTTTGAAAATTGCCTTCTCCTTAGCAGTTTTGCTGCACAGATAACAACTGTGCATTTCACAGCTTTCATCACAGTCCTTTAAACCTGAAATCTTATTCTTTTGAGGCTAATAGAAGTGATGCATTTATAATCCACCATTATCCATTAAACTATTGTTCCAGTGTCTCTTCAATCTATGGAGTTACACGGAAATTTTTCAGTGCACAGATGGCATAGACCTGATGGGCGAGAATGGATGGGAGGAGTAGAGAGAGGGACAATGAATGTTGGCCTTGTAGTAATGCTCACATCCCAAGTACAAATTAAAACAAAACATTTTGATAGAGTGTGCATTTTGCAAGATGTTCTTTCTATCTCCTGGGTTTGATGTTCTGTCAGATTCCTTTGCATGTCATTAAACGACCCACACTAACATGCTTAAATTGCATTTTTAAAATAGGACACAATGCGAGGCCAAATTCATTTTGTATAAATGGATCAGTGAGAGAAAGATTTCAGTTACGGATGAACTTGTAAATGACATTCCATTTCAGTTTTGCATCTTCAGAACTGTCAACCTTTTTGGAATACTGGATATATGTGGGTGGATTTTATGAAATGACAACTTAATTTGAAATGGCCTGTGGAATTTCAATACTAAAATCACAACTATATTTTTATAAAATGAATTGGTTGAACTTATATTGATTTGTTGAGGAGACTCCTTACTGGAGTGTTGATAGTGCGTTGACTTGTCGGATTGATATATAGCACACCATTACAAGTTCCAATTGATAGAATGCTAAAACACACTGGATCAAAAGATTTAAAGGTATCATTAGGTATATTCAGTAATAAAGTACCAGACCCCATCAGAGGAAATGCATTGCCCTAGCTTTCAATTTGTGTGTTTCCTCAGGGGAGAAGGTGGGTCCATGAAGAGGTAGTTGAAGTACTTTATGTATGAATGGGTGACAACTTTGATAAATGATGTGCATTGAATCCCTCCTGGCTTCATTTTTTTCCAAAATAAGATTGCAATGGCACATTTTGCTTGACTCAAACTGAACCTTTGGTCACCATATCTTTCAGAACTGAAGAAAAAGAAGCAAGAGGAGGCGTCAGACCCCCAGAGCCTGCCCTACCATTCAACACAGCAACAGCTAACCTTTCGCATCAACTCCTCTTGTCCACCCAGGCCCATGTTCCTTGATTCCTCTAATGTCCAAAAGCAGTTCTGGTAATTTTGTGACATGCGTTTGAGTTCATTCCAAATGGCACTACCTGGTGAGAGAGTGGGGTCTGGGGGTTTGGGAAGATGTCACTATGAATTCGGGAAAGAGGTTAGAAAGTCATGGAGTTATATGGCATGGAAACAAACTCTTGAGTCTAACTCGTCTATGCCAAATAGGCATCCTAAACTGATCTCGTCCTGTTTGCCAGCATTTGATCCATATCCCCCTAAACCCTTCCTTTCATGTACCCATCCAGGTGCCTTTTAAATGTTGCAATTGTACGAGTACCCACCACTCCCTCTGGCAGTCCATTTCATACATGCACCACCCTCTGTGTGAAAACATTTCCCTTCTCAGCTTAAAACTAAGCCGTCTAGTTTTGGATTCTCCTACCTTGGGGAAAAGACCTTGCCTATTCACCCTGTCCATTGCCCCTCATGATTTTATAAACCTTGATAAGGGCACTCCTCAGCCACCAATGCTCATGGCAAATAGCCCCAGCCTATTTAACCACTAAGTGTATACGTCCTGCCCTGGTTTACCTTACCAAAATGCAGCACCTCACATTTATCTAAATTAAACTCTGACACTCCTTGGCCCATTGGCCCATCTGATCAAGATCCCATTGTACTCAGATAATCTTCTTCACCGTCTACCAATTTTGGTATCATCTGCAAACTTACTCATCATTTGATATAAATGATGAAATGCAGTGGACCCAGCACCAATCCTTGGGGCGCACCACTAGTTACTGGCCTGCAGTCTGAAAAGCAAACTTACACCACTATCCTCTGGCTCCTACCTTCAAGCCTATTGGATACAAGATTTGTGGCCAATTGGCTAGCTCCCCCCCCCCCCCCCCCCACCCCACCCCGGGTTCCTTGTGATCTAGCCTTGCTAACCAGTCTTCCATGCGGAATCTTGTCGAATGCCTTGCTGAAATCCATGTAGACAACATCTACCACTCTGCCTTCAACAATCTTCCCAGTCACTTCTTCAAAAACTCAATCAAGGTAGTGAGACACGCTTTCCTATGTACGAAGCCATGTTTACTATCGCTAATCAGTGCTTGCCTAAATCCTGTCCCTCAGAATCCCCTCCAGCAATGTACCCATCACTAATATCAAGCTCATTGGTTTATAGTTGCCTGACATTTCCTAACCACTGTTCTTAAATAGTGGCATCACGTTAGCCAACCTTCAGCCTTCTGGCACATTACCCATGGCGATTGATGATACAAATATCTCAGCGAAGGGCCCGGCCATCTCTTCCCCAGCTTCTCATAAAGTTCTGGGGTACACCTGATCAGGTCCCAGGGATTTAACCACCTTTTGCATTTTTAGACATCTGGCACCTCCTCTTGTATAATATGTGTACTTTTCAAGGCATCACTATTTATTTTCCCAAGTTCTCTAGCTTCCTTATCCTTCTCCACAGAAAATACTGATGCAAAGTATTAGTTCAGTATCTCACTCATCTCCTGTGGTTCCATACATAGGCGACCTTACTGATCTTTAAGGAGTCCTATTCTCTCCTTATTTACTCTTTTTCCCTTAATGTATTTGTAGAATCTGTTTGGATTCTTCTTACCCTATTTGCCAAAGCTGTCTCGTGTCCTCTTTTTGCCGTCCTGATTTCGCTCTTATGTATATTCCTACTTCCTTCATACTCCTCTAGGGATTCACTGGATTGCAGCCATCTATATCTGACATACTATAAATGAACCCAAAGGACTGCAGATGCTGTAAATCAGGAACCAAAACAAAGTTGCTGGAAAAGCTCAGCAGGTCTGGCAGCATCTGTGGAGGAGAAAACAGAGTTAACGTTTTGGGTTCAGTGACCCTTCCTCAGAGATCAACAGGTCTGAAACGTTAACTCTGTTTTCTCCTCCACAGATGCTGCCAGACCTGCTGAGCTTTTCTAGCAGCTTTGTTTTGGTATATCTGACATATGTCTCCTTCCTTTTCTTGACCAGAGCCTCAGTCATCCAGTATTCCCTTCACCTACCAGTCTTGCCCCTCGCACTAACAGGAACATACTGTCTTTGAACTCTCATAATCTCATTTTTAACAGCCTCCCACTATCCAACCATCCCTTTACCTGTGAAAATTTGTTGGGTGGAAGTGAGTGAAATCTCTTTGATTCTCACTTCCCTCTCTATCATTAAGAGTCCCAAACAGAAACACTGTGCAGTTGAATTGCATGCAATTAAATGGCATAAACACTTAATACGTGCTCAGATTGATGTCCAGGACTGCTTCGATAATTGTACAAAATACATTGCAGATGTCGCACTCTATGTACTGACAGAGGATAGCACCAGTTGAAGTTCACTGCAGCAGGTTAACCCTGTAAAGACTACAGTCCTTTCTATGCAAGTCATAGAGGGCAGGCATATGTGGAGATGTCAAAAACCAGGCAGCATAATTTTAAATTGAGAGGTGGAAAGTTTAGAGGAGATGTGTGAGACTTTTTTCACGCAGAGGGTGGTAGGTGCCTCGAATGCACTGACATGGGTGGTGGTAAAGCAGATATGATAGCAATGTTTAGGAGGTTTTTGGATAGACACATGAGCAGGCAGGTAATAGAGGGTTGCAGACCATGTGCAAGCAGATAGGGTTAGTTTAGAATAGCATCATGGTCAGCAGAGACATGGTGGGCTGAAGGGCCTGTTCCTATGCTGTGAGGCCGTATGTTCTATGTGAGCTCCAGGAGCTGGCTTAACTTTTCTTCACAAGTTACTGTTGAGGATCAGTTACAGACTCTTATTGGGGTTCAGTTACAGACTCCTGTAGGGGCTCAGTTACAGACTCCTGTAGGGGATCAGTTACAGACTCCTGTTGGGGCTCAGTTACAGACTCCTGTAGGGGATCAGTTACAGACTCCTGTTGGGGTTCAGTTACAGACTCCTGTAGGGGCTCAGTTACAGACTCCCGTAAGGGATCAGTTACAGACTCCTGTAGGGGATCAGTTACAGACTCCTGTAGGGGATCAGTTACAGACCCTTGTAGGGGATCAGTTACAGACTCCTGTAGGGGATCAGTTATAGACCCTTGTAGGGGATCAGTTACAGGCTCCTGTAGGGGATCAGTTACAGACTCCTGTAGGGGATCAGTTACAGACCCTTGTAGGGGATCAGTTACAGACTCCTGTAGGGGATCAGTTACAGGCTCCTGTAGGGGATCAGTTACAGACTCCTGTAGGGGATCAGTTACAGACTCCTGTTGGGGTTCAGTCACAGACTCCTGTAGGGGTTCAGTTACAGACTCCTGTAGGGGATCAGTTACAGATTCCTGTGGGGCTCAGTTACAGACTCCTGTTGGGGTTCAATTATAGACTCCTGTAGGGGATCAGTTAGAGGGTCCTGTAGGAGTTCAGTCACAGACTATTATTGGGGTTTGGTTACGGACCCCTGTAGGCGATCAGTTATGAATTCTTGCTGAGGTTCACGTGAGTACAATTGTTAACAGTGCTAGCAGCATGGCTTATTTAAGTAAGGAGACAGTAATTCATAATGCTTGCAGACATTCCTAACTTCTGGACAAATTGGTATCGCAGCTTTCATGCAGGTGTGCCTTGCCTGTAGTTCTGGATTCATGTGAATTATTGGAATGAAAATATTGGTGAAGAACAAAATCAGGCTTGAGGAGGTTAAACCTTTTTCTTGTTTGCAGTTAGAGAAAATCAAATTCTACTGTGTGGCCAATGCGAAGAAAGTTAACCGAAATAGGTTATTGTTTGAAGTAATTATTGTCCATTTGCTTGGACTGCTAAACCCAGTCCCAGAACTCACCCTGCAGTGAAAAAAATTCCTTTGTAATTGGGGTTACATGTACTTATTAAATTCAATATATGTAGTGTAGCTTCTATCATGACTCCATGACCTTTCAAAGCATTTTACAGCCATACAGATTTTTTTGTCGTCACTATTATATTATCAGACACAAAGCTGCCAATTTGCATACAGCAAGCTCTCTCAAACAGCAGTGAGATAATCCAGACAATTTGCTTCAGTGTGAGGGATAAATATTGGTCCAGGAAGACAAGGAGAAGCCCCTTGCTGTTCTTCCAAATACCAGTGTGGGATCTTCTATGTCCCTCCAACAGGCAGCCAGGCTCTTAGTTTAGCATCAATTCTGAAAGGCCGTGCCTGCAGCCATGCAGCATTCGCTCAAACATGGCCCTGAAATTGCCAGCCTTTTTATGAAAAGAAATGGGAGTTACAGAAGCTTATACTAAAGAATGAAAGACTTGCACTTTTTGCAATCACCCAGACATCTCAAAACTCCTTACATCAATCAAGTACTTCTGAAGTGTAGGCGTTAAAATGTTAAACACACAGCAGGTCATTTATGCTCAGCAAACCCCACAAATAGCAATATGATAGTGACCAGCAAAGTTGCATTTGTGATGTCTGTTGGTTCAGAAAAAACTATTGGCCAGGGAAGATCTCCCGCACTCCTCATCAAAATACTGCTGTGAGAACTTTGTCTACTTGAGAGAACAAAAGGAAACTTGGTTACGTCCCACAAATTCCACCTTGTAATGTATACTGCTGTGGTCCCTTAGTACTACAGCTCTGCAGTGGTGTGTTGGCTTTGAATTTTGTACTTAGGTCCTAGAGTGGAACATAAATTTAGAAGCTGGTGTTTCATTGGTAAAGTGCTAGCAACTGAACCACAGTTAACAACATGTTAACAATGAAACAAAGAAGGATTGAAATTTTAGTATATTTTGACTAAGGGAATTCGATTAGGAAAATTGAATTAGAATTAAAAGACTGTCCAAAGCAATCAACAATGACAGGATAATGACACGATTATTTACAATTCATTTACTAAGAAGCAGAGTGCACTATTGATAATTAGTCCCCACGGCTTCCTTTTGCCTCTTTAAATTATCTTAAGTATCTGCATGATCGAACACGACAACTTGCAATAGCCCTTGGGCAAACTTTTATTTTCATTAAAGGTGAGTTCAAACATGAGCTGCGTATTGGGAAAGAAAGGAACAGTTTCTGATGCAGGCCCCTGCAGAATTTCCCCAAAGCACAGATTAATACTTAAGGTTTGAGTTATTTTAGCTATAAATTTCTCTTTCAGAATCAGAGAAACACTTTGACTCATCGTGCCTATTGGGTTAGCTATCATAAGACCTTCTCTTTCTGCAGAAATCTGCATTTCTTTTTTGTTTTCCAGGTACTTATCTTATTCACTTCTGAGAATTATTGTTGAATTTACTTCCACTAGCTTTTCAGACATTGCTTTCCAAATAATAACAACTCACTGAATGAAAGCATTTCCCCTCATTTTTTCTCTAGTCCTTTTCTGATTATTTGAAATTTGTGGTCCTTTGATTCACGACCTTTGTGCCTGTGAAAATAATTTCCACCTGCCTACTTTATCAAAACCCCTCAATTTTGAACCATCTTTGTGAAAGGTTCACTTTGTTAGAAGGCAAGGTGTTTGTTAGTGCAACTAAGACATGACAGTTAATGTCAAGCATGTAACATTGTGAGCAAATACTGGACCGAGTCGCATATACTTGAAATGTTCTTGACCATTAGCTATACTGAGCCACCTGTCCATAACTCAATGGGTGACACTCTCACCTCTCAGCTGGAAAACTGAGAGTTCAAATCCTATTCATGACTGATACTTTCAGTGTAACATAAGGGAATGCTGCACTGTCTGGTGTGCTGTCCTTTTGATGGAATGCTAAAACTGTCTGCATTCTCAGGTGGATGTTAAAGATTTTGTAATCACTATTTCTTAGAAGAGCGAAGATGCTTGTACAGTGTTCTGGCCAATAATTATCTTTCAACCAAGATCAGAAACATTAGTTGGTCTTTGCCAGATTGTGATTTTTGGGTGCTTCCCATACACAGATTGTCTGCTGCATTTTCTCATCACAAGGAGCTATTGCAATTCAACAGTGGGTGTACAATAGCTTGGGACATCAAGTGGTTATGGGAAACTTATAAACATTTAAATCTGTCTTTGTTTTCTTTAGGTGAGCACAGCAGCACTGATAGTAAAATTGACCTTGACAAACTCCATCTATAAATCTTACTGTTTTAATCCATACGTCACAAATTGATGTCATATCTTTTGAGTCCCAATGATTTTTTTCAGCAGCGAAGGGAACTATCAAGCACACGTCTATTGAAACAGCTCTCCTCATAAGTATAGTAGTCTTCAGATAGTTCCTGGAGGTTGCCAACACATTCCATTAACATGATATGCTGAATAAACTAAAATCTAACCTAATCTGAGGTGAAAGAACAATGTGTTAACTAAGGTTGCACGACCCGAATATTTCCCTCCTCCACTTATTTGTACTTATTAATTCATGTTGGCTCCTCAATGTCCTCATTACAAAGCAGCTCAGACAGAAACAAGTACAATTCTGCCATTTGTGTGTGTATGGAATTAACTTCAAATAAAATGTGTAAAGCTGACTACTTCCATAATCTCGATATGCAATCAATCTTAGTGAATTTTCAAGGGCTTACATTCACCTACATGCGCTTGCTCATACACACAGAGGTACACACACATATAGGAGTGCATGCAGGAATGGGCATACACAGGCAGAAACACAACCATAGACACTTGGTTGCATGGATATATGCACACAGGCAAACTCCCATTTACATGCACACAGAGATATCTACACAAACACTGACACATTGACCTGGATCAGAAGGAAATAGTCTGTTTCTGTATTAGACATTCTTTACAATTAATGAAGAAACAACATTGGTGTGTTAACCTGCTGCATATTATAGAGTCATACAGCCATATAGCACAGAAACAGACCGTTTGGTCCAACCACACCGACCAGATATCCCAATTTGACTTCGTCCCATTGGCCAGCACTTGGCCTGTATCCCTCCATGCCCTCCCTATTCACGTACCCATCGAGATGCCTTTTAAATGTTGTAATTGTACCAGCCTCCACCACTTTGTCTGGCAGCTCATTCCACACAGGCACCACCCTCTGTGTGAAAAAGTTGCTCCTCAGGTCTTTTTTAAATCTTTCCCTCTTGTTTTGGACTCCCCCACCCTGGGAAAATGACCTTAGCTATTGGCTCTATCCAGGCCCCTCATGATTTTACAAACATCTATAGGGTCACTTCTCAGTCTCCAAAGCTCCAAGGAAAATAGCCCCAGCCTATTCAGTCTCTCCCCTTGACTCAAATCCTCCAACTCTGGTAACATTCTTGTAAATCTTTTCTCAAGTTTAACAAAACCCTTTCTATGGAAAGGTGACCAGAGTTGTTCTCACTGTTACAGAAGTGGCCTCACCAATGTTCTGTACAGACACAAGATGGCATCCCAACTCCTGTACTCAATGTTCTGACCAATGAAGGCAAGTGTGCCGGAAGCTACCTTTACCACCCCGTTTATCTGTGACTCCACTTTAATAAAACAATCCCCCTGCACCCCTAGGTCTCCTTGTTTACCAACTTGCCCCACGGTCCCATCATTGATTCTATAAGTCCCGTGCTGATTTGACAAAAGGAAGACACAAAGCAGGATTTATTTCCATGAATATGAGATCCTGGTAAATGAAACAAAGGCTGCAAGTATGGTCTAAGTGATTGCCATCACTGCAATTGTAGGTTTCCAGGCTGTGATGCCGAATTGTATAATTTTTAATCATTTTCTCGACTGACCTTTGGCCTCAAACTTCACCATCAAAGGGTATTAAATGGTTTTTCATCCAACAAAGTCTTTCTGTTGGAATAAATGCCCTCAGCAGGCTAAGGAGTTGATAATTCCCCTGGAACTCAATTTGGAGGGAAGCAGAATGTGGAGGGATATGATATGAAAGCAGGGGTCAGTTGGCTAGATGGCTGATTTGTGATGCAGAGAGATACTATCAGCATGGGTTCAATTTGCATACTGACTGAGGTTACCATGAAGGACTCTTTTTCTCCACCCCTCCCCTCGTCTGAGGCACTGTGACCCTCAGGTTAAAGCACCACTAGTCGTCTCTCTCTAATGAGAAAGCAGCTCTATAATCAGGTAAGACAATGACAATTTTACCTTTCAAATGAAGGTATGGTGCTGTGGAATGCCAAAGAGAACGTGGTTATGTTTCTCTGCTGTAGGGTCTATCTGGAGTATTGTCCTTGATGGAATTTGGAGACATGTGGTGGGAAGTGAAATTGAATGACAATAAAAGGCTAGGTTATGAGGTCATTTTGCATAAAGTGCATTTATATTCCTTTGATGTGGAAGGTGTTTGGTGTGAGTGGTGATTTGTGTGAACTTTTGATCTTATACTTATAAATTCTGTGTCTGATGCTACCTCTCTCACTAACACCTGAAGAAGGAATTAGGTTCTGAAAGCTTGTGTTTTTAAATACACCTGTTGGACTATAACCTGGTGTTGTGGGGCTTCTGACCTTGTATTCCCTAGAATGTAGGAGATTGAGAGGCGTAAGGTGTGTAATAAACGAGATACAAGGTAACTATTAGTTCTGGCAGAGGAATCAGGAACAAAAGGATACTGTAACATTAGAGCTAGTCTGTTCAGGAATCAAATCACGAAGCACTTTTTTCACACAAAAGTTGGCAGAAATCTGTAACTTTCTCCCAAAAAAGACTGTGAGTGCTGGGATAATTGGAGCTTTAAAGATTCAGAGCAGGATTTTCCCCTTGGGCTTCAGGCAACTAACATTAGGGTCAAATGGGAGTCATTCATCTGGCTGTGCTTTCACATGGCTTGACCAGTCCAGGGGCAGCCATTTTGCTCAATTAAGGACAGTGGGTGGGATTGATGAAGCCCGAGGGCCCAGGGGAGACCCACTCCTGACTCCCTGGAAAGACTGAAGAAAGAAAAGCCCATGTTATCAAGTATGGGGGAGTGGGGTTTCTCAATGTAGAGATGGCTTTCCTCCAACTTTGTAAAACTGAGCAAGCCTACCAAGGGATCTGGTGACAGGGTGAACTAGTGGAGTTGAGGTCACAGGTCAGTCTAGTTGAATGACAAAGCAGGAAAGCCCCCTTCCTGATCCCGCGGAAAGGCTATGAGTATGCATCGCCAGACTTGATGGGACAGAACTCTCAATGCACAGGACCCAGCTCTTCCTCAATGGCATCCTCAAAGTTGATTATAAAATATATACCACATATTTTTGCTTCCATAAATCACTTCAAAAGTGATGGATGGAATTTGGTCAAATTTTGATTTTAGCAGTGATCCGAAGAGAAAATGCTGGAGGGGACATTCCATTAGCACAGCTGAAGAATATCAGCCTGTTAACCAGTAAGCAAAGCCAGGAAAGCTTTCGTTCCAGCACTGATTACAGTAAAGGGACTTTCCTTCATTCCACATGAAAGCTACGGTTATTGCAGGAGCTGATCAATGGTATTGAAGGGTTGATGTGCAACAGGGAGAAAGGTCACACCATCTAGAGCTTTCAGGAGCCCTGTGAACATCGTAAAAAGTCCAGTCAATATTCCTCTCTCCAGCATCTTACATAACACCCATTAGCATGGACAAGTACTTCCTTCTGATCAGGAGGTGAGAGTTTAAAACTAGTTGGCTGTCCTCCTAAATGTATTTCAACATTTTACGAATAATAGCCGCAACTTGTATTTATACTTCGCCCCTCACGAAGTAGCATTCCACCACACATTTTCCATCGAATAAATAATGAAACAAGTCATATAATGAAACATTTGGTCAGAAGACAGAAGTGTTGATCAAAAAGATAGGTTTTCAGGTGCCTCTTAAAGGAGAAGTGAGACGGCTAAAGAGGCAGAGGGGAGCAGGAAGGGAATTCAAAGTGTAGGGGCCTGACGGCTATAGATGCAGCTACCAATGTTGGAACTTTTCAAACTGGGCCAAGATATTAGGACTGCAGAAATTTCAGAGCATTTAAAGCTGGGTGCGATTATGGATATTGAGAAGAGTGAGGACTCGAAAGGATTCGGATGCAAGGGTGAAAAATTTAAAATCAATTAATTGTTTATACCTGAAATCAATGTAGGTTAGCAAGCACAGGGCTGATAGAACGTTATTGTTGTTTGGCACATCAATCCTGATCACATGCTCTCGTAAGCTGTTGAAGGCTGAGGATCGAATGAAAATGTCAAAAGTGAGATTGATTGATTTCTGTTAGGCACGAGTATTAAGGGTGACAGAACCTAGAAGCATAGGTAGCGTTAAGATACAGATCAGCTATAATCTAACTGAAAGACTGAATAACTTCTTCCTATTCTTATGTTTCTCTGGACACAAATGAATTGTGTGGGGTACCTGACTTCTCTTTGATAACAGCAAGTACCAAGCAGAGGCTTAGTGGTCCATGGAACAAATGCACTTTTATTCTGAATCACACTCCACGTGATACCTGTGTGTATCGGTAATTAGTACTTCCCTACGCAGTCAAGATTGACAAAAGATTCCAAGGTTAAACACCTACTGGCCAGAACATTGAGATACCATCTTACAATAACATTGAGGCTGTTTTGCCAGTCATTGCTTGCT